>NW_008794709.1:77320-90342 GCF_000699145.1 Aptenodytes forsteri
CCCCCCCCACACAACAACAACAACAACGTACTCAAACGCCTTTGCAGGCAGAGCAAACTCAGCCCGGTGCTGCTCGGTGGCCCTTTTGTTCCCGGTGGGGGGACGGGGGCCCGGGCCCGGCTCGGCCCTGCCGGGGCTGCGGGGAGCCCGGAGCTCCCCTCCCTCCTCTCGCCGGAGCGGGGACGTGATAAAAGGAGACAGGGCTCTGAAAGGATTTGATTGAAATGGCGTGTGCCAAGCTGATGGGAGCCAGCGAGGGACAAAGCGCCGAGGAGCCATGGACACTCGAGCAATTATTCCTCCACGCTGAAGGTGGATTAGTGCAATGGAAAGAAGCATATGTTCGGCCTGGGGCGACACTCCCCCTGGCTGGGTTTAGAGAATGAGAGCGGAGAAAGAGGCTGAACCTGGAATATCAACTATCCGGGAGACAGCCCACCCCACCCCCTCTTCTCCCAGCCTCTCCAAAAGTCTCAGGGATGGAGAGATAAATACACCCGCCCATAAAGATAAATAGATAGATATGCGCATACACACGCACACCCATAAAGATAGATGCACGCACACCTCTACGTACAGCCACACTTGCACACAGCTCTACACACCGGCACGCAGATAGGCAGGGAGAAAGAGGCGCCCTAGGTGAAAAACCTCCCAGGGTATGACAATGCGAACAAATAAACAGCCGGCCTCCGAGAGGGTCGTAGCAGCAGCCAGTTCTGCTGGAGGCTCCCGTTTCCCGAGCCCTTTCCCAGGAAACTTTCCAAAAGCAGCTGCAGCAAGGGACGGGGTGATCTCCATCCCCCCTACCAGGGCCCTGTCCAGGCTCTCCTGGAGACACAAGGCAAAAACCTCAATTGCCCCTTTTCCGTCTGATTTTCTTCCAAGCCACATCCACCTCCTGCTTTCTCTCCCTTTCCCCAGCTCCCTGCAAAACCCCATCCTTTCCGGCAGGACAGCTGCAAGCTCTCACAAGGGCGCGGGGACGGGAAGAAGCCCCAGCAGCCAGCCTGCCAGCCCCCACCCCGAACACCGGCACCCCAGGAGTAGCCTGCATCCAGGCTCTGTGGCAACGGGACACCCATCAGCTTCTGGCCTGGGTCATTTACACCCATACTGAGAGCCACAGGCTCCAAAACCTGGGCAGGGATGGCAGGAGCACCTTTTTAGCACTATTATAGCGTAGCTCTAGGCCTAATGAGGCAAGGAGCGCTGAGGCCAGGCACAGGCCCTGCCTTCCCCTCCAAGTGCTGCCCCACTGCCCTTCCCCTGCTTGGGCGCACCCGCATGGGCCGCAGCGTGGGGCATCTCCCCAGCTATCGTCCAAGCCGCCCCACTTGCAGGGCAGAGAGGTAACCTCCATCACAGGAGCGGAATGGCCACAGCATCAGAGGAGAGGCAGGACAAGCACAGGGAGCAGCATGCAGCAGCAAGGGAAAGGGCAAGGAGGATGTGCTGGAGGGAGGGGAGCCTGCCAGCAGGCTTAAAAGGGATGGAGGGAGAAAGAAGGAAAGGGAACGCAGCTCTCCCTTTCTCCTGGGAGCTCAAAAAAAATGCTCTGCTCTACAACCAGAAATGTGCCCCAAATATTTCAGACCTCCACTTCTTTATCCTCAGCTTTGGGGATCAGGGTGGATCATACACAGGGAGGAGGGGGCCGGCTGTGCCCAAAGCAGCGCCGAGGCAGGAAGTTTTGCAGGATAAACGAGCGGGTAGGAACATAACCAAAAACATCATGTAGAAGAAATATACATCCCACAGCCTGCGAGTGTAACTGCACAGCCCACACTCTTGCTAGAAAACAACTCTCTATTCAGAGCCCCTGCATCTGCTTTCAATAGAGTATTACAAAGAGAATTAACTATACCACAGGCAACAACAGCAACGGGGCTTGAGAGCATCTCTGGATGGGGAAGGTCTTTATGTCGATGCTGCAGATCTCCTGTAGAAACTAGGAGATGTGTGTGTGTGTGTATGTGCGCACGCACACGTGCACAGCACACGCGAGCAACGACATGGTGAAATAGCTCGCACTTCACACCCGGCCATCCTCCACCTTCCCGCTCCGAACACAAGATGATTTCTTCCTCACCTAGGCTATGCTTTTCCAGTTTACCCTCCTTACCCTGGTTTGAAGGTGTCTGCGCAAACAAGTGCTGTGACTACGAACAGGACAATAACCGTGGAGCTTGGAGTAACCTCAGGGCCCTGGTTTCAAAAGGGAGGGACTCACACACTTGCATGGGGAAACTACAGGCTTTGGGTGCTGGCACCTGCCTTGCAAAATCAGGCCCTAAAAGAAAAGTGCCACTGGGAACCAACAGGTCGCTCCTACCCTACCAGAAAGCTCTCATTAGGCTTAGTCTGATTTCCACACTGCATTCACTCACTGAAGGTGCTCTAACCACTCTGCTGGTTAGATAAGAACTTTTGGCCCTTTGGGCCACCGAAGTTGAAGTCGGCATCAGAGAGAAATGACTACAGTGGTTGTAAGAGGGAATAAAAGACCACAGATCTGACGCCTTTATATCTACCAGAACGAAGGAGTAACAGTTCAAGGACACAAATCTTTTCCACCATCATAAGCTGTATTTCTGTTTACCCTGCCCGAAATATCAGCTGTTTCACCCACCCAAGAAAGCCTAGAAACTTCAACCAGAAGAGGAGAAACGAGGCTATTTTGCTATTCTGAAGCCAGTAAGGGTCCACTAGTAATGGGTCATGAGAGACATTTACTTTTGCTCTGTTTCCAATCGCTTGCTTTAAACTACTTATTTTGGGGAGTTTGGTTACTAAACTAAATATTGCAAATAGAGAGGCTGCAACCTGTGCAGAATAAATTCTTTAAGAACCGGGCTTGGCTGATGTCTTTTTTCCTCCATATTGGAGATAAAAAGAAGGAACACATTCTAGTAATCCCTGCTCATTTTCACGGCCATTCTTGCACCTGTAACTCAAATAATGAAGCCATTTGTTATTTATATTGCACTTTCCCTTCCATTCTAGATTTCTAACGATCTGACCCTGGTTTATGGCCCTGACAAAGCCTGAAACCGGTGTGGACTTCCAATAATTGAACGATATAGGGAAAAATCTTTAGCTGGAATGAAGCAGATGTTAGCTTCATGCAGTCCCCTAACTTGATTATTCTTTGGACACGTTAGACAAGCATTAGTGATTGATAATGGTGCTAATTAACCCCTTCCCTTTCCAAAACAGCAAACGAACGCCAGCAGGATTCCGCAAACAACACACACAAAGTACGGCGTGTATCAATATCTGTTCAAAGTGGATCAGTGACACAACTTCACTGCCCAGTGCTCGACAAAAATCTTCTCCCGCCGACATCGAGCTGGCTCCAAATCTGCTCTAAGGGTCTAAGAGCTCCCGCCGCTCGCAGGGCGGGGAGCAGAGACGTAGCCCTTCCATTCAGAAAAGGTAGATGGAACAGAATCAGAGGCACCATTTATTTTTTACACTCCCGACCTTTCGCGTTTGATTATCGAGCCGGTTTAAATCACTCTGCCCTCGCTGGCTGGGACGGGCTTCACGTTGCTCCCCGTCGGAAGGGCGCTTGTTGTTTTAACTACACTTTGTGAACGCGAGGGCTGACGCTCTGGGAATCTGGTCTGGGCTGAGACATGCACGTACCGAGGAGGGAAAGGGAAGTGCACATTCTGGAATGTAAATGCGAGGCAGAAGACGAGTAAACAAACAAGGAGCTGATCTGATTACGCAGTCGAATTTATCATGGACAATAAAGAAATCGCCTTTAAATGTAAGGGTTTGGATAAATGAATACTCCTAGCAAGTGAATAAAATGTATTCAATTAACTAAAAACCTCGTGCACTTCTGAACTGAAGTGGAATCGACTGTAATTGATTTATTTGAAACCAGAGGTTAAGGACTGAATTAGCTAAGTACAACTGGGTATTTCAAGCCACTGACTTCTCAAATGTCAAATCCCTTCTATTTTAAATATTATTTCAGCTGCGGGGCATTGCTGTCCTGATGGCTGTTCCACCAGTTAAATCTCAAATTATATTAATATTCGATTTTTGGAGGGTGGGGTAAATTACGGTACAAAGAGGAGGGCTGTCCTTGTTCACGGTGAAAGAGCACCGAGCTGCGTTTTGGTTCACATGTAGGAATTAGCTTAGCGTGGCAGCAACGGTCTAACATTCAGCCACCGCTCACCCTCATTTCAGCCAATCCGGGGGAAAAAAATAACAGCAGATTTTTGTTTAGTGTATAAAAGCATGACCTAGAATTTCACTGCTGCGCCTCGATCACAACGTTAAAAACGCATCCAAAGAACGCTGAAGTAATTAGCACGTTTTAGTAACTGCATATTGGTCACAGCAGAAGGGGCTGAACCGAAGCTAGTCTGATTTCCATTATCGCCTGTAAAATCCTTCCTTAGAAATAATAGTAATAAAGAAATCTATGCAAGGTCATTTCATTTCTGTTTTCTGGTGGCTTGCTAATGCAGCAGCAGGATACTTAAAATGCGCTCTCCTAGCATAAAGTAGCTAATTATATCTTTAAAACATTATTTATTATGACCTTATAATGTTCTAGCATAAGACTGCTTTATACATTGCCCAGTATAAAACGATTATATTGGGTACAGGTTTCAAAAAGTAACAAGCATCTGTAAATCCAGATATGAATGAATGGTATTTAATAAGATTGTTTTCGTTTAAAAATGAGTATTTATGTGTTGCTGTAGAAAGAGCAGCAATGTATTGCTGTTTATGAATGCTATTGTGCCTGAGGTTAGGATCCCACACACAATCTGAGATGCAGCCAAGAAAAACAGCCCTGATAGACAATGCTTCACTTCACCTGCTACAATACTGTGCATTTCATTTATGTCAAGAATATGTACAGTTAGGGTTCATTCACCTCATTATTTTGTTACATCTACTTTACAGTTAACCAGTCTCTCTTGGAAATAATAAATAACTGTTTTTAAAACAATTGCAGCTTTGCATTCAAAAGATCCACTTTCAATTTATAGGAAAAAAATATTCACGGTTTTTATAAACTGGCTGGCTCTCGAAAATAGAATTTAGACTCCACCAACTCTCTTTCTGCTTGGCAAGATTGATTTTACACTGCCTTCCATAAGTAGATTACCAAAGCAAAATGAAACATCTTGGGCTTTATCTAATGCTTTGCTTCACCAGCCCTACCAAACGTCAAAATATATGAGCAAATGTTAATTCTCTTTGCAGCTTTATTGTAAACACCTCCCTCTTAACCTCCTCAATTTCTGCCTGAGCAAAAAGGAAAAAAAAGAGAGAAAGAGAGAGTCAGGGAGGGAAGGAAAGAGAAAGAGAGAAAAATCAGCCACCACCACCAAAATATCATCAGCACTTAAAGGAGACCATCTCCTTAAAATGCCTTTACATTCTAAACTGCGTTAGCCTCCCTTCCTATGACATAATATAATCCAGCCTGATCCTGACTTCACCTGCCCCCTGGGCCAAAGAAAATAGATTCAAAGTCTGAATTCTCACATGTTTTTACAGCCCATCTTCAAGAAGTACACGCCATTCTTTTTTAAAGCAAACTTCCCTATTTTACAACTGGTTTCCACGAGAAGAAACTCAAGATAAAAATTTCAGTCCCTTACAAACTGGCGCGACCGCCTCAAAACGTCAGTCTGTGCATTCCACTAAAACACGAACCATCAGTCAGAAATCATCTGTCTCCTGCAAGATTTCACCAAAGTTCACAACTGCGAGACGATTTCGTCGGCATCGACTACGGAGCTTTTCTTTTTTCTTGAGGGGGAGGGAGCACCCGGCTCTGATTCACCAGTATATAATTTTTTTCACAGCACCTCCTTTTCAGTATTTGCTCGGTAATGATTCTTTTTAAAATGTCCTTCTCGGGATAATGTCTTTTCTAATCTCCGCTCTCCGTTAGGACAACTACATGTACAAAATTTTATAGGCTTATAATTCTGCACGCTAGATAGAAACATAAATAAAAACCTAGAGGTCAACATAAATAAAATAAAACTTTATTTTTTAAATAAAATTATGTTTTGGTTAAAGAAAAGATAGTGTGTCATTTTGTTAGTAGTACAGACAATTTTTTATCCAAAAGAATACATTGTGCTTTATTGTGTCATTTGTCTGAATACAGACTCAGTGGAATATCTAAATGATACCCTGCTCTGAACTCCAAGTTGAAAGTAAGTTTTTATTATACTTGAGGGAAACAATGGGTTCAGCTGCTTATTGCAAGGAGCAATTGTCAAGGGAGAGTTAAACTCAATTACTGTAACCATACTGAATAAAAAATACTGCCAAGAACATCAGCTGCTTTGCAAGGAGCAATTGTCAAGGGAGAGTTAAACTCAATTACTGTAACCATACTGAATAAAAAAAACTGCCAAGAACAAAAATACGCCTGGGTAAAGACAGCCACTGAATAAAAAAATCGACATAAAGCGTATCAAATATTTATTTATCTGGGCAACAAACGACTATGATACATTGATATGCATGGAAACTACTGCCGGCACAACTCAATACAATACAACTATAACTGCTTCCAATATGGCCAGTGGAAATACAGGATACCAGGTGGTCCCGAATGTTTGAAGTTCTTTGGGAAAAAAAAAAAAGAAAAAAAGGAGAAAAAGAAAAACAAAAGAAAGGGAGAAAGAAACAAATACGAGAGGGGGGAAAAAAGGAAAGAAAAGCTATATCTTGTTTTAAAAGACAGTATTAATTTATTGCTCTGATGGTGCTTTCGGGAGAAGGACAGTGAATGAAAGTAACTTCTTCTTTCATTTTCCACAACACATAAGGGTTGTAAAACCACTAACATGTTTAAAAACCTTGCCAGGGTCTAACATCACTTTATTTTATCTTCAACGAGAAACTAAATGTCATACTAATTATATATAAAAATTCATGGTTTTTTTATTTGTTCAGCTGCTTCATTGTCGCCTTTAACATGCTACAACAGGGCTAAAAATGATGAATCCCAGAGAAAAACCCCCAAAAAACCTCTGATATCTAAATAAGTACCATGAACCACATGATGAACTAAGAGGGGAAGATTTAAAACCCACTAAACAAGAGGTAAACGAGATCACCAGATAAATAAAAAAAGGCTTAAAACAGACTCACCATATTTACAATTCCCATTAAATTACACATAAATAAATATATACATACATGAACACTGATTCCCTTATATAATAACCGTGAATCGTGTTGCAATAGAAAGTTCAAGTTGGTCGCTTTACCTTGGACAGGAAAAAGTTCTACAACTGAAGATATGACATGGAACTGCTTGTGTTTTGTGTTCAAGTTTATTCACAATACTGATAAAATGTCATCAGTCCTTTTTGCCTTTTGTTTGTTTGCTGTCGCTGCTGCTGTTGTACTTTTTTCGCTTTTTTTCATTTTTAATATGGCTACAATCTTAACTGAAGTTTATGTAAGGGAAGGTGGTGATTCAGTCCGGTGAAGCTCATAGAATTTTTTAAGTATCATTTATTTCTTTTTGGTTTTTTTTTTTAATTTTTTAATATATTTTTAGAAAAAAAAAGTCCTTTTCTTTTTTTGTTTTGTTTTTGTGGTTTTTTTTTTTCCTCCTTTTGTTTTATTTAAAAAAAAGTTCACAAACTCAAGACAGAACTTTTTTTCTTTGCTGGCTCCGTCCCCCTGTTCTGTTCTCTTAGGCTCCAAACTGGGGTAAAACGATGGTGGCAGCGGGGAGAGGGGGGGAAGTTAAGAGGGAGCAAATGGAAATGCGGATGCTGGGAAGGGGTGTGGGGAGAGGGCAGAGCAGTCCTGCAGAGTCAGAGAACAGGATTGGCAGAAGGACGCTCGTTCTGTTGCTGTAGCCTGGGGTGCTGGGTGCAGGGGAGAGGGAGGAGGGAGGTGAATGGATCGATGGGCTATGAGGGGGAAGGGAGAGGAGTGGGGGGGGGATCCTCACTTTCGGTGCTTCTCCTCTTTGTCGCCGCTTTTGGTGCTGTTGTCTGTGTGGCTGTTGGGATTGTTGCTGAGGTACATTTTGTCCATGGCCTTGAGCGCCTCGGTGAGATAGTTCTGCAGGGCGGTGACGGCAGCGCACACCGCCGGGCTCCCGAAGCCGTGCGAGATGAGGTTGAAGTGGGTCAGGCAGCTCTGGATGCCCGGCTCCAAAATGGGGTTGGGCCGCGAGTTCCCCAGGGGAGATCGGTCCTGAGCCAGCAGGTCGGTGAACTCTTTACAGATCTGTCTGTAGCACAAATGGAGCAGAGAGACAGAAGGAGGGAGGCAGGGAGGGAGGGGAAGAGAGAGGGAGAGAAATGAACCATCACTGGCGGCAGCAAAGCCTGTGCATGCTCCCTGCTAGATTACACAAGCCCCTGGACCAAGGGGGCTCCTGCCCCTGAGTGCACACGCGCTCTCTCTCGCCTCTCCCTCTCCTCTCTACACATCCTTCCCCCTAATTCTCACACTTCCCCGGCACGCACAAACCTCTTCCCTTCACCTCGCATGCACACATGACTGCGCACACACATCAGGCCCCGGCCCCAGCCAACACACAGACAAATAACAGGCACACAGATACACACACACACCCCTCCCGCCTACCCCTGCCAACCCCCTTATTGCAGCCCCCCACACCCTCCCCACAAACACAACATCCCTGCCCAGCTAGGTTTTGGGGCAGACAGGCAGGTTAAAGTTCCCCAGCAAGGCGGAAGGGAATAGATGGGGTGCGATATCCAAAGGGAGGTTCAGGGATTTATCCACATCTTGGAAGATCCCTTTTTTTGGAACTGGAGAGAGGCGTGGGCCTCTTCCTTCACAAGGCTGAAACACGCCTGTGTGTCGGGAAGAAAGAGCGAGGGCAGAGAGGGGAATCGAGGCTTTAAATTAGGGTGTTCTGAAACATTTATATAGGTACATCTGTATCTCCAAATCCAAAGGGACCTTCCCACAGAGGGGAAGGCTGACGCTAACTGGGGTCTGGAAATTTCCTTCCAGGGAGGTGGGAAGAGAGGATACGAGGGCACGGTGCAGAAGTTAGGTTATATCATCCACTCGCTGCACAAATGGTTGGGGAAATAACACGCCTTATAGCAAGAGAGCTCAGAGGTGTGTTGAAACGGTTTGTATTCTAAAACCCGCGTTAATGTCTTCCAGCCATAAAGCAGCTCCCATCTTCTGCCTGCACCCTCTGGCACTGTGCCCTTTGGTGACACCTCCATTGGTAATTAAGGGCTACTAAACAACCCTTTTAATTTCCAGCAAACATATCAAAACAATCATTTTCTTTTCACACACCACCTGGAAGTCTAGGCAGCCCCACCAATGATAAACTCCGCTAGCATTTTAACTGCGTACAGATTGCAATTTAAAATATATTTTTAATATCCCCATATTCACTAAGTAACAGAGCTGCTTAGGCAGAAAGAACCATTGCCGATTTTAATGAACTGAAATCAGTTTGATGTGCCAGTTTTATTTTACTGTCAATGGGAAGCCTTCCCCTTCTACCTAAATTGATAAGCTAAGTGAAAAGGCCCGGAAAATGTTTTGCTCTGAAGAATTACTGCTTTTTCTTTAACTAAACATCCACCCACAATTTTCACGACTCACTTTCAAGGTTATCTGCACAAACTGATTTGATGGAAACCAAGCTGGGTTATAGAGTTCTTCTATAGCAGGAGGGCAAACACACCCCCTCACAATTTGCAAAACCATCAGCCACCGGCTATGTGGCAACCGCTCACAAATACAAGCCCCAAACCCAGGTTTGTCGCCCTCCCCTCACTTCTGAGCAACATGCCAGAAAGGTAAATATCTTACTTTGTAGCTAGAAGCATGTTTTTTCTTGTGACTTGCTCGTTTGGATCGGAATGTTGTCGGTTGAGAAATTCAGCTACTGCTTTGGCAGGAAATTCTGTCTCACAAACGTACCCAAAATCTCTAGCTAGATGTACTGCTTCTCCTGAAAAGGGAGGTACGGGTGGGGATGGGAGGGAAACACACAGCTCATCAGTACACATCGCACAGAGGCAAAAATCCATTAGGAAAAAAAAGCACTACATTCTACTTGGGCTGTTCTTCTAAAAGGCTTGGACTTTTCTTCTTTGAAAAAGGTAGGGTAAGAAATGCTAATCGCATCTTATCTTGCATGAGTTTTCTGTGCTTCAGTCGAGGGCAATGCAAATGTGTATTTTCATGACAATCGTTACAAGTGAAATCTCGCATAAGAATTTTTTAAAGTTTACATTGACTAACAGATACTTCTAGACAGGCAGGCTCCATCCACCTAGAATGTGTGCTTGGATTTACATACCCATACCTATACACAGCCATTTATGTACATTTCATCCACAGCTATTTACTCTGGAAATGTTTGTTTGTCTCAGCCACGTCTCTATATTCTTTTGCAATGCATCAATGATTAATATTGATCATAATTACTCCTAGAGCTCTTCTAAATAAAATGCATTAAACAGCTAAGTGTTTAAAATTTAACTTGATCGCATATAATTATATGTTCACCCCCGAACGATTAACCATGAGAATTTTAGGGTCATTCCACCGAGTCTGTCTGTTTTGTTGATTTTCAAATCTTTGGTTTTAATTTCCTGAACCAGTTGGTTTTTACTGCAGGGCTTCCTGCCATTAGCTCTAGCTCCGGAAGAACGCATGCGCCAATTAGAGCTTCAAAGCCTCAGTCCAGTGAGCTTGTTTCCATAAAATGGAGCGGATCATAAACAATAACAGTACTCTAGAAACTGCCTCATCGCTACAGGACTCAAAGCCCCAGCAATGTTTATACTATCATCCCCCCAAAATTAGCCACCATTGCTAAGTTATCTGGAGATCGGGCCTCTGGTTTTGTTTTTTTAAAAAATCATTCTTTTAAAGCCATTGTATGCGAAAGCTAAACAGAACAACAGATTACCATAAAACCTGCTCCATATTCATTAACATCACAAATAATGTTAAGCAGCTACCAAATCTAGACTTTTTACAAGTTTTCCCCTTGTGATTTTTTACTACAGCGCATGGATGCAATTGCAAAGCCTTTTCAAAAACATGAAGACGCAGTAATTTTCACGCAGTATAAATATAGTGCGGCCACTAATCCTGGTGTTTAAAAAAAATGAAGCCTGGCATTGCACAGCGCTTCTTTCCCCGTCCCTTTGAACATGAAACATTTCTCGCAGAATGCGAAGCGACAACAAAACAAAGCAACAAATTCCCTCCTACACAACCAAACTTAAGCTAAACCTGCGCAGCCCAGGCTGAGCTTAAAAGCACTTTACACACTGAACTGGCCTAAAATGCTGTCGAACCCGTAAGCGAGGGGAAAGGAGAAGGATCTATTTGCTGGCCTTGGGCTTACTTTGTGCCAGTCAGTGTGACAGAGCAAGTGCTTCAAAACTAAACGACTGCAAACTCTTGAGCTTCCCACCTCCCGGTTCTGACAGCATAGGGCATCCCCACGGCCTTAGAAGTAAGTTGCATCTTTTCTGGCCACAGCAGAGTAGAGGAGAATGATATAGCCAAGGGAACACGTGTTCTGAAAATGAGAACCAAAAGGGAGTCGGGGGGGCGGGGGGGCGTGCAACTTTGAGGCTTTCAGGACACCATTAATTCATGGCTGAGGTCAAGGATTCCCAAATTAATTCAGGAAGTAATGGTCACGCATTTCTCAAATGCAGATGTCAGAAAACTTAAATGATTTACTGTTATGTGGCTGTGGGCTGGGAGGGAGAACAAACTTATAAAGTAGCTGCAGTTTCTGACATTTAAAATTGCTTGGTTGTCCACCTGTGGCAGAAGGACGGCAGTGAAGGATTAGAGGCTCTGCTCCCCGTAACTTCCAACTCGACACTCAGGGGTCTCTTACGGGGCTGAACCCACAGCCCCCATTCACAGGGATCTCTCCCATGCTGCTCCCAATGAGATCCACTTACTCTGGGATTA
Source organism: Aptenodytes forsteri (assembly GCF_000699145.1). Classification (NCBI taxonomy): domain Eukaryota; kingdom Metazoa; phylum Chordata; class Aves; order Sphenisciformes; family Spheniscidae; genus Aptenodytes; species Aptenodytes forsteri. The sequence goes on from NW_008794709.1 coordinate 89,294, forward strand.
CTCACTTGAACGAGGGAGCAAGATGGGGCCCTGAAAACGTCTAGCTTAGAGACTTAAAAGCAAATAAATGGTAGAATGCAATGCTGAGTCTGCAGGACTCACGCAAGCCCGTTTCAGGTTAAAACAAAAAGCAAAGGCACATAATTCACCTTTTCTTCCTGAGGCATAGAAAATAATGCCCTTCCAATTTCCAACAAGCAGCACTGACTCGGGGAAAAAAAAACCCCAACCCAACACCAAGTCTTCTGTTAGGCAAAAGCAACGGGCACATTTTCCAAACGAGCCCTCCCGGCTCTTTGAGTCACTTACCCTCCACAAGCGAAGTGAGCAAGGTAACATTAGCAGCTTTACGCCTCCCAGCTGGCAGGTTTAATCCTATTTTGTCCAGTTTCTCCCTCAGAGATCTCCCTCCATTTTTAGACTTCGCCCTGCTCCGCACAAGAAAGGCATTGAGAAATGGGGCTGGCGGGGGGCACCCGCTCCCAGATCCCCCAAAACATTGCCTTCCCACAGGGGGGAGTATAGGGTTGGGGGGGGAGGCTGAAGAGCAAGTGTTGCTGAAAGTTGAGTCTCAGACATAGGGATGGGGCTTCGGATGGCTCCTTGTCTAGGGAACAGGGGCCGTCACTAAGGTCCGGATCAGCCCCCAGGCTGGTGGGGAGCTCTGGGCACATCATGGCCAGGGCTGGACCCCTGAGGCAGCCGCCTAAGCTCCCAAGGCGCCATGGACCCGGGGGCAGCTTTTCCCCACAGCCCATGGGCAGTGGCCCAGGCCTAACGGGAGGAGGCTGATTTGTAAGGTCAGCAGCCCCCGTTGGCGCCACAGAGCATCGCTGCCCTCACACTGATCCCTGCGTGGCCCATCTGCAGCTTTTTGGCAGAGCCGGACCGAGCAGGGCCGTGGAGGTGGGAGCTGGCTTAATTAATCCTAGATGTTATTCCCTGCCTGTGTGCTGCGTAATTGCCTGGGTGAGGTTGCAGGCCCAGGGCGGCGAGCGGCAGGGTGGGTGCCTGTGGCAGGGCGCCTGCTGGTAACCTCCCCTCCCCGC
>NW_008794709.1:91982-92773 GCF_000699145.1 Aptenodytes forsteri
CTGGCTGTACAGCGATTAGGGCTAGAGAGGAGAGCGGCTCTGTACAGCACCTTGCTCCGGTGGCGGCCTGGGTGCCCAAATTCCAGGCGGCTGCACAGCCGCGGCACCCCTCGGAGCAGGCGGCAGCAAACTGCGCCTTCAGCCCCGCGAGTTTTACTCCAGCAGCAGCTCCCTGCGCGGGATCCAAACGCAAACCAACGGCTTTACACCGAGAACCTCCTTTGCAAACTGCCCTGTGCCACCTTTCCCACTCCTTCGGTCGTCCGAAGGAAGACGGGGAAAGGAAATCGAGGGAAAACGCGCCATAAATATTTTGCACCATTTGGGGAACAGTGTCCAAGCAATTCAATCCCAGGTGAAGCAAGCGCACAAAGCCAACGAAAACCAAACCGCCCTGACGGACAGCCAGCAGTTTCCAGAAACTCGCCCCTTGTTCTCCCGACAGCCTACCTCATCACCGCCGTGATTTAAATAAGAACACCCCAAGAAAGAGGAACAACGCTTTCTCTTTCACAGCCCAGTTTACCAACAACGATTAAACCCCGCCGCTCAGCCAGATGCAAGGGGCAAACCGTGAAACAGAATTGTTTGCTAATGCACTAAAATACCGGCTCAGATTTTGTAGATCATCTGCTAACATTTTCCCTCCTTAACGACAACAATAATTAAAATACCCGGCAAACGGGGCCGTTTAAGAGGGCGGATTTCGGTCCGCATCGCCCGTTTTCTTTCTCTGCCTCCGACCTTTGGGCAGCGGTACGTGCCAGAGGAAGGAGCCCGGGGCCGGGGGG
>NW_008794709.1:94016-95841 GCF_000699145.1 Aptenodytes forsteri
TGGCTAGCTGGAAAAGAGAAGGAAAACAGTGTGTGACCTAAGGGGTGGCTGGTGTTGTCTGTAAAGGGTTTTTTTTTTTTTTTTTTTTTTTTTTGCATAACTAGATAAAATACTCTTAAAAGATACATCCTCTTATTTTTATGCTTTCCTTCATGCAGCCTGCTGATTCAGTTTTACAGAGAAAAAAAAAAAATTGGCTGGGCTGGTTTAAGGATTTAAACCAGATGGCATTTGGTTTTCACGAACTATAGCAACGCTATTAATTCATAGATCCCTGAAAGGCAAATCAAATGATTTGTACTTAAAATATCTGCAGAGGAGGCTTCCCGAATCAGCTCGCTGCCACGGAGCACAATTGAGGAGAGGGAGAATTCAAGAGAACATTTTAGGTCATGTTCCTTCTATAGCAATCAGGGGCTTGCAGTCAACAAATTAGTTTATTTTTACTATTGCCTCCATGTTATTTTATATCAAGTTTAAAGAATCGACCTGCTTTTAACGGATCCAAATTGCTTACTAAATCCTCCACTTTGGGCAACGTATGCGTTTATTGCAAAACTGCTAAACATAACCAGCAATTTTCTGTGGCTAATTTAGCCAGATGAGGGCTGTAATAAATTCACTATTTTCCCCGAGTATAATTTACAAAAGATTTCAAAATGACCCCCAAAAACAGGTAAGTTCATCTGAACATTATCCTTGCAACACGAAACTGTACTCATTAAACTGTCAGCGAATATATTGTTGTAATATTTGATCCTGTAATTTGGGATGGCATTTCAGCAAAAATCACATCCAGATACCACAGTTCCCTCCTCCTCTTTCCTCCTGCCAGTCGAGCAGCTTCAGTCCCTCAGCACGAGCTCTGTGGGCTTTAATAAATGTATTGCCATGTTCTAATTCCATTTTCGGGGAGAAACCCAGAAAGATGAACTTTGATCACGACCTATCACGTTGCATAAGGCCACTTTCCTAACCGAACAATAGCCCTGGCTTGCTTTGAAAATAGCCTGTGCGCTAATGTCATGCTTAATTAGAAATCAGGTTTTTTAATCTGTATTTATCGATAACAGAATTAGGTCCCCCAAATAATGCATCCTCCAACATTTAATTTAATATAGGGTGTAGCAGGTCTGGCTCGAATTTGATAACCTATAGCTAATGATTTATGAGGTCATCCCTTTGCACTGCTGCTAAAAGAAGGCGGCAGCGTTTTAATATACCTCTTCCCTGATTTGTCAATTAATTCCTTTAGAGAAGAGGATCTGCCTGTATCCTCTTACAACTTTGGATGTCGTTATCCCATGTGCCAATTCTGTAATCACGGGAAACCGATTTTTCCTTCTTAGGCCACTTTCACCCACTTTTTTTTTTCCTTCCCCCTTTACGTTTGCCTGGGAGGACATTTAATGAGATCTCGCGTTTCAGACTCGTGTTTTTCCCAAGGCAGCGAGAAATCCCCAAATGCACGGCCCTGTGGTGATATTATATATTCTTCCAATCGTAACAGCTTCTTGTCATTGAGAAGGAAAGATATTGTTAACGATGACAGTAATTTGATTTATTTATATTTTAGCGGGCGCGTTAGCGGGAAGGCGTCGCGCAGGGACGAGCTGCGGGAACCTATTGTTCTAGGTGGGGGCTTCGCCTTTCCCTGGGGGGGGGGGGGGGTTCTCTTCTTCCCTCCCCCTTTTTTTTGGGGGGGGTCCCCCTCCCTCCGTCCCTCCCTCCCCCCGAAGTTCGGCTCCCGCGGGACGGGGGAGAGGGTCGAGCGGGCCCCGGGGCGGCCCCTTCGCTTACCGGCACGTCCTCGATGGCGTGGGGG
>NW_008794709.1:96379-97016 GCF_000699145.1 Aptenodytes forsteri
GGGGGAAGGAGGGGGAGAAAAGAAAAACAAAGATAAAATCACACTGTTTCTCCTCAAAACTGGCTTGTGAATTTCATCTAACGGGCAAAGATGGGCAATTCGTCCGCTCCGAGGCGGAGAAGAGCAGATCTGGACATTTCTCTGCCTCTGATTTCCCCTCGCACACAATTAAGAGGCAGCAGTCTCGCTTTTTAAGTAATAATAATAATAATAGCAATAATGATAACAGCAATAATAGCAATAATTATAACAGGACTGCTTATAATAATTAATATAAAACATTGCGGCGATACAGCGTGGATTCCCAACAGATCGCGCCCCGGCATTTCAGGAGCAGGGATTTCCCGCAAATAAAAAGAACAATTCATAAGCGGGCATTATCGAAATAATAATTCTACCACGACCCAAAATCCTCCCGCTGGCCCTGGACATGAACCGAGACAAATACTGTCGCTGGGATCACCGATAACGCATCCCAAGAAAACCCTGGAAAATCCAAACCCACTGCCATTTTGTTACCAGAAGACGCCGAAATGGGCTCTAAACAAACCGGTCGTTCCCCCCGCGAGTTTTACAAACGTTTCGGGGCGAAGGCGCTGCCACGGTCCCCCACCCAGGGGGAGAGCCGCCCCGGTGC
>NW_008794709.1:99471-100087 GCF_000699145.1 Aptenodytes forsteri
CCGGGCTTTTATTCCGCTTTCCTTTTCCTTTTTTTTTTTCCCCCTTTTAAAGGCAGGTCCTATCCCCGCCAGGGCACAGCCACCCTCCTTTCCATCCTCTCCGCGAGTCCACCTCGCACCCGCTCCCGAGGAAAACACGGAGAGCCAAACCGCACACGCACGCACAGCAGCCGGCGGGCTCCGGCGGAGCGGCCGCTGCTCCCTCCGTGTCTGGTAGCACCTCGGTGCAAAGTCCCATTAGCGCAAGGCAACAAAAGCCATTTGCGATGAAATCCACACGCTCGCACGTGTGCACACTTGAACACCGATCCTGGGGGGAGGGAGGGGGAGAGGCACGCTTTCCTCCCGAAATCCAGCTGAGGAACATAGATATTATTTTTTGCCGGCTTAAAAAAACAAACAAAACACCCCTGACACCCCATTCCTGGAAATCAAGCATCCGCCAGCGAGTGGATCTAAGAGCTCGGCTCCCGCACCGGGAGACAGCTTTATCCCAAACTCCTCGATCCGGGACAAAACCACCAAATCATTTAGTCGGCGGCGAGTCTGGCAAGCCCTCGGTCCCTTTCCTAAGCTACAGCATCGCCCAAAGCAGCGGCAGGGTCGGGGGGGGGCG
>NW_008794709.1:100097-101408 GCF_000699145.1 Aptenodytes forsteri
CCCCCCCTTTCGCCCCAGACATGCACGTCGGCAAGGCTCCGCCGAGGCTGGGGCCACCTTCCCGCGTGGGTCACGACCAAATAACTGCGTTCATTTGCAAAGTGGAGTCCTTTATTGCGCGGTTTAAACGCACTGCACAGCCAACTTTTGCGAAAGGGGTGACAATAGTATTCGTTGGTTTGAGACTAGGCATGGGTCCTGGGCATCGCTCTTCTTTTTCCTCTTCTTTTTGTCAGATTAAAAGACACTCGCCTCTTTCTAAAAATATGGATGCACACACAGACACATAGAAAGATGCGTGCACGCAATCTGTGCCGAACGGCTACCAAAACCAAATTAGGTGGATTTTAATTTTTTTCAAGCGGTTAAAATATTGCTCAAAGCCGTGGGAGTGTGGCCCTGAAAATTAGGAGGCTGGGGGAACACCACTCCCAAACCCGTGATTTCAGTTCGGCAGCTGACCCCTGCAAATTTGTGCAGCTCGGTAGGATCAACCCGCAGCTGCATCGAAAAGGCTGAAATTAAGCGTCGGTCCTGAGCCGATTTATTGGGATGCCTCGGGTACCTGGCGTGTAAGAATAATTCTCTTCCCTTTGTCTCTTTGCCCTTTCATTCATTCGTTCGTCTGTCCGTTCATTCAGCCATCCATCTATCCATCCATCCATCCATCCATCCATCCATATGGATGAGTGTAGCGTCCTACAGAGCCTTATCTACGGAGGATCCACCTATAGACCAGGCTGCTGCTGGATCCTGTTTGCCTTTCCTCATACACTTCCGACAAAGCCGGGTTTCCACGAGCCCCGGAGCTCCTGGGGAAGGACCCCAGCCCCTCTCCAGCTGCAGGACCGCAAGGAAGCCTGGCGAAGGAGCAGAAGTTTTCCTAAACGAAATTGAGAGACGGAGGGATGCTGCAGGCTCCCGCTCGCAGCTGCGGGGCCGGGGCTCTGCCCCGGCTGGGGGAAGCGCTTACCTCACATTCCTCATACTTGATATTATCCGTCAGTTTCCAAAGCATTTTCATGGATTGGCGTGAGAGAGAGGATTTGGTTCTCCCTGCCTTTCCCTACGGTGGCGGGGGCTGGGGAGCGCGGAGGCTCCTGGCGGAGGCTCTGCAGCGCTCCCGTCCGCGCTCGGAGATCTCCCTCTAATGGTGGAAACTTTTCCCTTTTCCAGCTCTTTACCCGCAGCCTAATCGCCTCATTAGCATATCAACAACAGCCCAATTGCTCGCCAGCACAACAACCTGCAGCGATGGACACAGGTAGAAAGGACCCACGAGCAAAAAAAAAAAAAAAAAAAAAAAAAAAA
>NW_008794709.1:121659-122263 GCF_000699145.1 Aptenodytes forsteri
ACGCCTCCCCCCTCCCCCCCTTTCTCCCCCCTCCCCCCACGGGGTTTAAAGAAACCAAAGCGAGGAGAAACGAGACTCGGGTCTTGCTCTAACGAGGTTATTGTCTGCGGAGGCTTCTGTTGCCCTCTGGATTTGATTTGATCTTTTTGGTGGATATTTGAAAAGCTTCTTTCTTTTGCAAACTGTTTTGTTCCTCTCGGCTCCGCCGGCTATTGGTCTTCCAAAAAACCCCAAACAAACCCAACATAACCTCCCAGATAGAAGTGGGCGAGCGGTAATGTGAATGCAGCAGGAGCAAGCGCTTGAGCAAAGGGACAAAACAATGACCATAATAAAACTTTGGTACTTTCTTAGGTGGAGCGCTTCGTTTGCTTAACAATGCGCCGCTGAGCAAGCGCTCAGCCCGCCCTCCCGGGGGGTTGCTTTTCCACCCTTCTCCTCTTTTATTTCCCCGAGTGCCCAGCCTTGATCCATCCACCGAAAGGCTTCGTTTTCCTCGATTTTCTTCTTTTTTTCTCTCACTGATCCCACGCCGCTCCTGACGGCGAGGCACCCTCCTCTCCGTGGGGCCGGCGTGTCGGGCCTGGCGCGGCTCCCCACGCCC
>NW_008794709.1:125017-127391 GCF_000699145.1 Aptenodytes forsteri
GGGTCCAGGGGGAAACAAAGCCCCCCCCCCAAGTGCAGACGGTCTTCCCAGCCCGTGGTACGCGGGCCAGGCGAGGGGGGCGGGCGGCAGCCACCGGGGGGATGCGGCACCCGGGGTGGCAGCACCCGGCGGGCCGGGGTCTGGCCCGCTGGGCTGCGCGGGAGCGGCGCGGGGTGAGGGATGCTGCGGTCCCCTGGGGGAAGCCGGCCTGCGACAGCCTGTGGCCCTTGGACCCCTCGGTGTCCGCACCCCTTCTCCCAGCCCGTGTTTTTTTCCTTCGGGATTCAAGTGTCGAAGTGCCCTGGGAAGTTGCCAGGGTGTAGCGCAGCTCTGATTTCACGCCCCGAAAGACAGGGAGCACGGCCCCTGTCCCATCTCTAGGGGATGGGCGCAGTGGGAGCGGGGGGAAGCAGTACTCCAGCTACGGGATTTTGGGGAGGGATGCAATTAATTTCCACTTCGCAGTTGCACAGCAAGTCCTTTGCATTTCAGAGACAGAGGAATGTGGCATCGTGTCCCAAGCGTGGGTCACTTTGAGGCCTCCTAAATGCCGGGGCGCATTGCCCCCTACCTATGAGGCTGTGCTGGGTCGGGTCCTGCGGTCCTGGGCCGGTCTCAGCCTCCAGTAGACGGAAGGGGAACGCACCCCCTTGCCCCACCCTAAGAGCTTGGGGACAAGGACCTTGCAGAAGGGAGGTCAGGCCCCGTCTCCAGGCAGGTGGGAAGGGGGAGGCGAGAGCCGGCACCCGCAGCCATTCGACCCCGGGGGAACGCCGGCGCCGCGGGCAGTCCTTCCCCACCCCACCCCCGGTCCCGGGGACGCTCCTGCCCGGGGAAGACGCGGAGCAAAGACAGCCCCGTGCAAAATGGGAGAGGGAGGGGGAAGATGCGCGAAGATTTCGTGGCTCTGGGACTCTGCCGCCTCTCCTTTCCCCGCTTCCCGGCCGCCCTGCCCCTCCGAGCCCTCTCCGGGAGACGGCAATTTTGGCCCTGTAACGATTATTTAAAATGCTACTTTTTGTTATTACTATTTTGCGGGGAGGGGTGGGGAATTAATCCGATTTGAAGTTGGCCTTCGGCGAAACGTTCCCGGCAAACTTGGGTGCCACGTTTCTGTTGTCCTCCCGGTGGCATCTTTCCCTTCTCCCTGCCTCCATCGCTCCCCACGCAGGGTTACATCTCTCCGGTCAGGACCCGGCTCCCGCAGCCCGGCTCTGCCCCGCGGTATCTGGCAGAGAGGCGGCCCCGGCACAGCCCGCCCGCGGGGAGGCAGCCGGGCTTTTGGGGCTACGGGGCAGCTCTGGCTCGCATCGGGCTCATCCCTGCGCTTTTTTTTTCTTAGCCCAGGGGAGGAGGGCATGGGCTGGGCGTGCTGCAGATCCCGGGGTAGTGGGACGCTCGTTTTCACCTCCCTGGGGGGTTTGGTGACCGTACTTCGGGGGTTAATTCGGCTTTCCTGGCCCGGGCGTTTAGAGAACTCCTTTCCCTCGCAGCCTTGAGGGCAAATCCGGCACGTAAAGGTATAGGGGGCTGAAGCCACCGCACCCTGGGCTACTGTCATCCGTGATGTGCCAGCTCTGGGTGTCTTCCTCGTCCTGCTCGCCCTGCCGCCTGCCTCCTCCCCGTCCGAAGGGAAGATGAGGCTGAGGAAACTTCTCTCCCCAGACGAAACCGTCTCTTTTAAAGCAAAGACACATACAGCTTTTTTTTTTTTTTCCCCTGCCCCCTCTTTGTCACACCGGCTGGCTCACAGCAGCTCGGCAGTGCTTTTGGCAGGTGGATCGGAGAGAGTAACCGCGGAGATCCATCCCCTCTGATTTATTTCTGATGGACACGCCGGGTCCCTCCCTGTGTGTCACAGCGCGGGCAGCAGACGGGGCAAAGCCCTGCCCGCTCCCCTTCCCCTCCACCGGCAGCACCATTTCGGCTATACCCCGCCACGCATTTCTTCCCAGCCAGGAAGGGGGGAAGAGATGCTCTTGGGCGGGCTTTCCCCTGCCCGGCGTCGAGTTTCCCCAGCCGGACCGAGTTACCGACGGGTCCTTGCGCCCCTGAGCCAGGAGTATCCCCACCTGCCCGGCCCCCAGCGGCCGGCCAGATCTTTCCTTCTCCCTCCTGCCTGCGCTGCCTGCCCCCGCGGCGAGCCCGCAAGAGCGGTGGGATAAACCCGGCTCTCGATGCTCTGCGGGAAGTTTAGAGTTGGTCACTCCTCGCACTCTTGATTTTCCCTTCTCCCTGCCCCAGTGCCGCCCGGCTGGAGAGAGGCTCGGCGCGGCTGATTTCCACCGGCTCGTTGCCACATAAATCGCCTTTTTTTTTTTTTTTTTTTTAATGCGGTTTTGGCAGTCTGCGCCCGTGGGGCCGCTTGCCGCTT
>NW_008794709.1:127483-157071 GCF_000699145.1 Aptenodytes forsteri
GAGGGAGCCTCCCCCGTCCTCTGCCCGGGCTGAACTCCTGGCGTCGGTGTTTTCGGAGGGAGAAAGGAGAGGTTCAGGTTGGTGTGGGTCTGCCTCGGCTCTACGGGGGTGGGGGGAAGCGGGGCAGCGGCTGACCCCGGGATGAGCGTCGCCTCCGTCCTGGGGACGAGGTGTCTTCCCGGGCGCACCTTTGAGCAGAGGGGGGACGCAGAAGGAAAGGGGCAAAACCCGGCAGGACATAAAAACCCCAACATCCCAAACCCTACAAAACAAAGGCAAAAAGGAAAAAAAGGAGAAGAAAATAGGCGCTCCCCGCCCTTCCTCGCCTCGCACTTTGCGGTCCAACATGATCCAATTAGTTTTGGGAGGCCGGTGCCGGAGAAGGGGTGTGTGTGCTGCGTCTCGGGTGTTAGCGGAGAGGTTTTTCCTCGATTGATTTGGGGGTTTGTGTCTTGTTTTCATGCCCTTCTGCGGGGGAGCCGGCTCCCGGGATGGAGCAGCCTCAACCCTCTCCCCGGCGGATCCGGGGAAGTCCTTGCCATGCGCGACTTGGGATGGTGCGAAGGAGAGGAAAGAAAGGGTAAGAGAAGAAATTCGTCCGCTTCCACCCGCGACTGGCCTGCCCACGGTGCTGTCTCCCGGCTACTCATTTCAGCAGAGTTTGTTTTCCTTCAAGCCCGTTTCCCACGGGAGAGAAGCTCACCGAGTGCATCAGGTCGCTTCAGCCGCTCCCGGGACCTCACGAAACCAATGCTCCTTCCCCCTCCCGCTCCCCCCGTCGCGGCTTTGCTCCGGGACACGCTTTGGAGAGGGATGCGGGGCCTCCCGCCTGCGGGGCGTCACGCGTGGAGCAGGCGCGGAGCCGGCGCCAGGACACGCGGTGGCCGGCGCCCCTGCGCAACCCCCGCGGAGGAGCGGGAGGAGGAGGAGGAGGAAGATGAGGATGCCGTGCCCCCGGGTACGGCACTGCGGTACCTCTCCGCGTGTCGCCTGCTGCCCCCCCGCCCAGAGACCCCCGGGGCCCCCGGCCCGGCGCTTTGAAGTCCCAGAGTGTTGTCAGGGGGCTGATGAGTTTGGAAATCAGCTCTGGATATAAATAGCTTTTTTTTTTCCAATGCCAAGTGAAGGGGTAGGAGGGGTGTCTCAGTGCAACTTTTTGGAAGCGAGATGAAAACTTTGGGGGGGGGGAGGGGGAGAAAAAACAAATTTTTTCCAAGGAGCACGTGGGTCTCGCCTGCTCCTTTAATATTTATTTGCTAAACCAACTACACTAAAGCAACTAAACAAGCAAAACCGGGAAGTAATTGAGAGTTAAACCTGAGCGCACACTGCGTTACCAATGCAATCCAGCTACTGAGGACTAGTCGGTGTTTGCATGAGCAACCACATGGTTGAAATTCCCATCCTATAGACGTCCTATGGAAATGTAACAGGTACGTTCTGCTTCACCAGATACCTCTTTCTCAGCCTAGGCCCTTTAGGGCTAGATACTGCCATTGCCGTCTCCAGAAAATGAGCTCCTAAAAAGACCATCTCTATGAATAAAGCATGGGTGGGATAAAACTCTGTGCTTCAGCTTTTTCGGATTACTCGGGGAGCAGCTGTATGGTCTGAAATGTAAATGTCTGTGAGGAAATTGTCTCTTTTGCAACGCACAAGAGCTAAAGCCACCTAGCACTTTTGTCTTTAGAAAAAGAAATCTATCCACTGTAAGTACGCCAAGATCAGATTATTTGTTTACCCCGACCTAGCCACTTTTTCTGTTGCACGTTTCATTTCTTAAACAGAAAAAACCCACCCAGTTTTAAGAACATGGTTGCATTTGCAGCTCGGACATAAAATTGGAGTATTTTCTGGGCAATTCTGACTGCTCACGTGTCCTCCAAAAAAGCTTTTGCATTTGAAACACAGGCAACTATTTTGCCAACAATCTCATAGCTGCAGTAGATTGCAGTTTTACTGACCATGCCACCCAAAAATAATTACAAATAAGTTTTATTTGACATTTATTTTTAATTTTTCATCAATAAAATTGTCAGATGAAATCCAGAAAACAGTATGCCGCCTAAGGTCCTTCAATGTGACCTGCCTGATCAAAGCATTATTGCTAATATAAATGTTCTAGGAAGGGCTGCTTTTCTTTAGGCGAAGCGTCACTGACTTCACTCCCCCCCTGCCCTAAAATCCACTGATGCAACTGCACATATCCACCCAACTGCACATATCCTGAGTACGAAACACAAAGTTACGCTCTGGCGTGAAGTCTCTACATGGGGAGTTTTGTTTGGATTAAGATTTCGAAACTGAGCCCATAATAAGATATGCCATAAAACCTCAAACAACCCTCCTCCCCCGGGGATATTTATCTTACACATTTAATTGCCCAGTAAAATAAATTCTGTATGTGTACACTTACATGGGAAGGATTTTGATCTGGTAATTTTGGTGTATCTTCTGATCTGTAGCAGCTTAGAATGAGTCTCTACTGACATCCTTAGAAACTGTGGAGAAGCAGAAACTGTGCCCTGATAAATAACGCCTATTCAGCCGCTAAATATTTACACATAGGCAGGAATGAGCTTTCCTTGCAATGCTCTCTCTTAACTATATATTAGCATTCAAGAAGAAAAATAAATGCAAGTCATTTAAGCGTAGGCCAAATCCCTGCTTCTGCTAAAGCAAATAACATAGCTCCACTGACTTGCATGTAGCAGAATGGGGCTCCTTCCTGTTGCCTTCATGTCATATTAACACTGTCGTTTTTATAATGACTTCCCTCTCAAAGCACTCTCGCTACTGTATAATAAGCTTCAACAAACCCTCGAGAGGTGCAGTGTTATTAGTTTATCTGCTTTACAGATAAGTAAACTGATGTAAGGGGAAGATAAGGAATTTCCCCAAGGTCTTGCAGCTGGTTTGCTGGAGATCAAGGGAAGGAAAGGAAACCAAGAACTGGGACTGAACTAGCCACCAGACCAGTATCCGCTCCTCCTACTGCTGGTGACAATGTGTCCCATAGCCAGGAAAGCGATATTAAGAGGAGCAGCAGGTGATGAGGATCTCTATAAAACAGGTCATTTCCGGTGCCTACCTGTGCTCTTTGATAGCTAAACTTGGGCACCCATGTTTGAAACTCCCAGCTTCTCTAATGATATGCTGGTGTTGCATCCATCCCGGCATGATATGATATATCGGAAGCGGAATTTCAGTCTTTAGTGCATTGAATAAAACACCCCAATAATTCCAAGACATGTTTAAAAAACAAAGCCTGGTATTACCCACAGCAGAGTTTGAATAAAATCTACTTTGATACGTCTATGCCAGCATTAGAACTGCTGTCTGCAAGGCATATATTTTAAAGTGTCAAATAATTACAGAAAGCCGTATTACTGGAAAATGACTGTTGGAGGCTCTGATGTCCAAAACAATATTAATCCGCACAAAAAAACTCTTAAGTGATTTTTTTTTTAACAAGCAACTTCCAAAGCTGTAGTCTTTAATCTAGCCCAGCTTGCATGCAGCTGCAATACATTTAGCCTTTAACATTAGCTCTAGCCATTGTCCTAGCACATGCCTACACCCCACGACACTTTATGGTATTAAAAGCAATGCTGTATGGCTAGAGCAACTTATCACTAAGATATATCACTCGGTGGACAGCAAAACAAAAAACCAGTGAACAGCATGGCTTTTTTTCCATGGCAGCCTAGACTATGGGTCTAGTTTGCTTGGTTCAGTTGTGTTTATGTGGTGGTTTATACCAACATGTCCTGCCTGCCTCCCTGACAACTATGGAGCAAAACCTCTGGAAGTGAGTGAAAGAGCAGGCCATGCACTGGATAATCCGGTATAATCGTTCCATATAGCCATTGAAGGAATACCAACCCGCTATATGTATAATCTAATGGCAGTCAAGAGCTGATGTAATCGCTCTTACGCTAGCCTCCTCCCTATGTCAAAGGGAAACGAGGGTGCGGTTGGAAGATGGAGGTTACGGCTGACGTGCACCCACATTACAGCCGTCCTGGGGATTTTCAGGTGTCCATTACAGCAGGTGCAGATACCACCATACCAGATTCAGCTCACAAGGACAAACCAACCGGACAGAGATTCAGGCCGTCATCATCACACCCAGGAAATCAGACAGTTACTTGTACACTGGACAGCAAACTTTTTATTTTCCAAAGGGTGGTATTACCATACTGACATAATGGAGCTTTTCCAAATTTAGTCGGGAAATTTGTTCAAAGCAAGTTTGGGGCCATGCTTGCGAGTGCTGTGCATGAAGGACAAAGCGTTACATCAGCCTCCCACAGGAGTGAGGCCCCCCACACCTGAGCGCACACCGTCCCTCCTTGGGCAGCAGCTCCTTAGGACTCCACTTGGGAGAGGCACAGGGTTATTAGCAGCCAGCAGCCACCTAGCCTGTTTACACCAGGCAAGTTTAAGCGATTGCGAAGCCCTAGCGCGTTTGCAAATGAAATCAGGCCCGGGCTGATAAGCTGCTCCCTTAACACTACCCGCTCCGGAGCAGAGCCCTCTGACTTCACGGTGTGAAGAGCCTGCCCAGAAAGGAGACACGCAGAAAAAGGCTCAAGCTTAGCTTTCTTTTCCTAAGTCTTTGGCGCCCCTGTGCGTCTCCTTTTTGGGAAATTCTGTGGCAGAACAACCCCAGACTTTTCTTCCTTCAACCTAGCACCAGAAACACCACGCTTGAATGTGGGAGAGCTCTGCAAGGGCAGCCTGGACAACGCTACCCAACAGCCTGACCCTAATTTGAGCTGTACAATTTCCCCTCCTTACCTATCCTCCTTTAGATGCCGGAATTGCCTTCCTTGGCAACTTTATCCAAAGTGACTAATGTTTTTAAAGCACCACTTCCTGGAGTCATGACATTTATCATCATCTTTTCTACAACCCTGTATCTCCCAGTATGCATGAGGTACAGACTGGGAAGAGTCTTAAAGACAAGAAGGAAAAATAAAGCATTTGAAGTATCTTAGGCTCTCAAGGGGTCAGATTTACAAATTGGACAGGCAATACGGTACTTGTGGGAAATACATGTCTATATCTCTGCATCAGGATTGCAATATAAGCCCCTGTGTTCTTCAAAGGTGACGGCAGTAGCAGAGGAAATTCAGCATAAAAACTTAGGAAAATCCTAAGAGGAACTGTAAATATTTTTCTGTAAGGTAGGTGGCATTATTTATCCCATATCTTCAAGATAACTGGGACACAAAGGAATGAAGTGAGTTGCCTAAGGGTACAGGGATGTGGTGAGGCATCTGGACAAAGAGGAAGGGAACCCAGCCAGCCTGAGTTCTGGCGAGAGTGACTCTGTCAGAGGTCCTGGTATAAATGGGCTCTGCAGAAGTGAGTCTCCTAAGTCTTTGTCCCCTTTCCTGTCTTCCAGCTCTTGGTACTTATTTCAAAACATGTAAGAGATGTGCATGTCTGAGGGGTGCAGTGGTTATTTGGGGCTATTCAGAAAACACACACACGCTCTGCAAAGTGTCACTGGAAAAATATGACATGCAAATGCAGACAGGCTATCACTTGCCCCAGAGTCAGCTTTGTACTTAACCTCGCTAACCTGAAACAGGCCCTCCTCTCCTGACACCCTTCCCTGCCTTTAGACAGGTGGCCCCAGCTGTAGGCGATGTAGATGTAGGCCTGCCCTGCCCATATTTATGGGTGGGTGGTTGCCCTGCCTTTGTTTCCCACCTGGAGTGCTTATTGTTCCTTTCACCAGCTCTTCCACGACAGCCTCCCTTGTCGCAGGTAAATCTGGCCCCTAAGGCCACAGCTCCCCACACTAGGGGAAGCTGCCCCAAAAGGCATCTCTCACCTCCCTCCCCCTCATTTCTTGTTCTGTTTCCACCCTTCCCCTCCCCTCGCACAGTATCGGCTTGCCCCACCAAAGCTCTTGGCAAGGCACACTGCTGAAGTCAGCCAGCCAGCTTAAAATAACCTTGGAGAGAAAAGGGAGGGGGGTGCTTAAATCAGGGGACTTGTCCTGGGTAAGGACCCAAGACATCTGCCTTGCTGCCCACCTCCCTGCTGGATACAGGCATGTCTTAACCCCTGCCCAGTCTTGCAACATGCTACAGGTTGAGTTTCAAAACTTGTGAATAAGCTACTTCTTAATCTTCTTTTAGACCCATTAAGGAACCTGAGCTTTGTTAATAGTCCTGTGTTCATGTGGAGCCTCCCCAGGATGAAAACCTTTCCCTGTGTTCCTGGGACTCCTGCTCCTGGCAGCACCAACGGTGGGAGGATGGTCTTCACCTCAATGGGGTGAAGCTCTTTTGCTTACCTCCGTTTTGTGCTCTTCCTGCACAGGGGGAAAGTGGTGCTTCTTCATTTTGGGAAGGCCAGTGTTGATTGCAAAAGCTGGTGGCTAATTGAGTGGGTGAGTGTGGGGGTCAAACTCAACCCTGCAATCGTATGAAATTGAAGGAAAAGGGTTTCTATATTTTTGCCTTACAGCAGGGCCCATTAGCTAAATAGAGGATCTATCCCACTTGTGAGGGGGCACAGCACAAATATAGCTCCTAAGGGCTGTAAGCCCCAACTGCCTACGCTAATGGGTCATGCATTGGCTTGACCCGGTTTACAGGCTGTTGATTGAGCATAAGAATTTAGAGCAGGAACAAAAAAATTGTCCCATAAATAGGCTGTCTGCATTTTAAACTAAATTAGCCCCACAGTGAATGGCCTCCTCTACTGAATTACAGCATGACTGAGCCTGCGTTGGGGATTGAAAGGGATTCATGTGGCTGGTTAAGAGCAGCATTATTAAGATTATTATTGGGGGCTGGATCAGGCCCAATATGAATGCAATTATTCAGGACCTTTGAGCTACAATTATGTGTGACAGAAGAAGTCTAAGTAGCTGATGGCAGAGCGTATTTGGCCTTTACGGCCGTGTAACTCATATACAAGCAGACAGGGCTTAGGGCACTGACAGACGGGTTGTGGTGAAGCTTGCTGTGCTGGTTGAAGATGTTTCCGTCTCCAGCCGCTCACTCCAATAAAAGAGCTGGCAGAAGGGAGTTCATTCCTGAGCCTCAGTCGCTCCAGGGAGAAGCTCAGCACCTCAGGCTGTGGTTTCACACCACAGAGAGTTCAATGACAATAGCAGCCTTAAGGGATTCACACCCTCTTCCTCAGCCTCCTGACAACTTTTTGCAGACCTGCTGGATTGATTTAGTTCATTAAAGGAAAAAAAAAAAAAGGGGGAGGGGTGATTACCCTCTCCTCCAAATTTAAGCAGATCAGTTCCTGATTATAGTCTGGCCCAAGCTCTCCAGCCTGTGGAGCTGAAGGTGTGGGATAGGGACAGCCAGTGTTGCTGAGGACAGCCACCAATTTGGAAACCAGGGCCTTACCTTAAACTGCTGCTGAGGGTGCTTTTCTCCTGCCTCCCTTCTATTCCTGTGCCTGGAAAGCGGCTTGGCTCCTGATGGAGAGGCTGCCCGCAGCCCTCCTGGAGGACGGGAGCATTTGCCCTTGCAGGCAATCTCTTCTCGCTGGACTGTGCCCTGCAAGCAAGGAGGCAGAAAAGCATGTATGAAATCAGAGTGGAAGCAGTGTGGAAGAGTGTTTGGAACAGCATGAAATTTCACATGCGTTTTCATCTCCCAAGTTCGTCCCAGCCTGTTTACACACAGCAGAAAACACTGCCTCTTTATAATGGGTGACTACCTACAATTTATTGGAACTGAGCTGTTGCTAAACACATGGAGTAGCAATGTATTAACACATTGTAAAAGGCTGTTTGATCACCATGGGATTCCAGATGAGCTAACAACAGAAAATAAGCCGTGATTCACAAATGACTCATTTCAGCATTTCTCTTTGATGCAGCAGTTCAAGCAAGCCCTGTCTATGCACATTCAAATGAGTTCACTGAATAGTCATTGAACCCAGCAATGCCGTGCTTACAAAGTCGTTTTTACAAAGTCTAAGTACAGTTTTTAAGTCTAAAAATTGGGCAATTTCTAGCAAGCCGTGCCAATGCGTGACTCTTAGTCACTCCTGCCGGCAACCTCTTCCTACGCTTAAAACCTCGACACTAAATACTAGTTTTCCATGATGCAAGTCCTCCAAATCTGGGGGTCCTGAGAAATCACCCCCTGTGAGTCGTGCATCTCCTGTCAGGTTGGAAGTAACAGCGGAGCGTGGGATGTCCCAACGGGACGCGTTTCCCACGGATTCGGCGCGACGGTGCCCGCTCCTGCCTTGCTCCTGCCCGGCTGCCGGCGCTGCCAACCCTCCTCCTCCTCCTCCTCAGCCCGGTCACCGCTACCGGCCGTGAAACCTCGGCGATACCTTAGTCAGCATTGCCATCCAGTGGCACAGGGGACAAATGACAGCGGAGAGGCTTGCCGGCAGGAGGGGGGGGCCTTCGTTAGTTTAATCGCTATACCCGGTGACGGTGCGGCTCGACAGGTTGGCCCAAACTTGAGCAGCAACCTAATGGTTGGATATAACACATCGTTTATTGACAGCTTGCAACATCATTGTTTAGCACCAGCTTGCTGTTAACCGGGATGTTGCGGAGAAGGGGGTGAACGTTGAACGTAACCAGGGAATGGTGGGCTAACTGAAGGGCACCCGGCCTGTTTCAGAGAACGGTTGCCAGTGGATCCTAAATCCTGCTTGTATTTGGAGTTGTTCGCTTCCCCGCCACCCCCTGGGATAGTTTTTTGGTACTTTAGTAGGCAGAAGTTTGCTTTATTATTGCTTTATAGATTGCAGAGCTGAGTAAATTAAAAATGGTCTCTCTAATGCACTTGCCTGGCCATAGAATTTTTTTCTGAGATGCTGCTAGCCAGGATGCTCTCCAAAACCTCAAGCATTAAGTAACCGGTGCAGAAGACTATTGGTAAAAATAATCCGCAAAAATATAGGGTCATTCTTTTCCCAAGAAAACTTGCAATATTTACATTGATCTGGTTTGGGCTTTGGAACATATCTATCGCCCACCCGCTCTTCATGGCTTGGCCATGCTGCCATTTCTTGTTGCCCAGAGGGAAATCCTCTGAATCAGCTGGGTCGCAAAGGACCAAAGCCCAACCCAAAGGAGCCAATGGCAGTCACTTTCCACTACCAATTGGATGAAAAAAACCAAAAACCAACTGCTTGGGTTTAAGTGGTTGCAGAAGAAGAGTCAAAAGGACTGTTTTCTTTTTACAAAAGCCGGGTAGACGGCACAGCACAGAGGTTACTCTGCAAGCCCCAATGCAGCTGCCGGCCCTGCATCGTGAAGCAGGTCTTGCTGCCACAGCGGAGCTTATCACCACAGGACAGAAGGTCCTGGCTGGTGAATGCCAAGGGCAGACTGCTTGGGGACAATGTGGTGGCCTGCAACAGTTTTGCCACAAAGAACTGATACACAACCCTAGCGTCTATGCAACTGAAACCGGGGTGGAATATGTGATACTTAAGACCAGGCAGCCAACAGGAACAGGACCACCCTCCTGGTGTCCCCGTGGAAGCAGTCAGAAAGTGAGAACCTGCAGAGGCTTCAGCCATAGCTCCCCAACTGGCTACGTAGTTTTCCACATTGGTGTGGTAACAGCAGGACTGGCTGAAGGAAGAGAGAGCAAGAACCCACCTGCGCAAGAGAAAGGTAAAGCAGGGGGACATCGACAGGCATGGTGTGCTTTTAGACCCAATTGAATAGGATGTAAAACACCACAAATTTCATGCTGTACACACAGCGGCATCACTAGAGCTCAGTCCCCGAGCAGGCTGGATATTAAATTGATCAAACTGGTAATGAAAGTGGGAATTACTCCATCTCAGCCGACACAAGGCAGGTGACCTTATTAAAAAATATGCCAGTGTATTTAATGGGGTAGGGCAGTTTCTTGGGGAATTCATGATTAATGTGGCTATAACTCTGGAGATCCCACAGGTAATGCCCCTGGAAAAAGTCTTACTTCCACTACGAGATGGCCCGGCTGAAATCTTTGAGATGGGACTGTCTGAATACAGGCACATGAGTTCAGCTTTCGGCTTTCTCTGTTTTCTGACAGAGAAGCCAAGTCACTCAAGAACTGCTGCATTGATTAGAGGAGATGGTGGCCTCATGCTGGACGCAGCAAGCTAAGAAACCTCAAAGCCTGCTGAGGGATGCAATGTGCCTCTCTGTGGCCTGTTCAGGCTAACCACCGGGAGCAACTCGAACTCCCATACTGTTTAGTCATCACTGAAACAACAGAAGCCACTGTCCGAGACACTGACTGCATGTAATGTCCCGAGCAAGACCTGACTTGGAGAAACCTCAGTATCCACTGACAACCAACGGCCTGGAGCAGGGCAGCGTTTGCAGCTGTCTTGAGCTATATGCATGTATATGAAAAGGATCTGAGAGTGAGAAAAGCAACTGTGTGTGCAGCTCTGAGAGAGAGCAGGAACTTATAAGGGTCATAACATCCCAGCCTAGTATTGTGTCCCTAGCAGGTGCCAGAAGCTGAGGCCTACGGAAGAGCAAAGGAGCAAGGCAAGCAAATGTGGCTCTTCTCCTGACGCCCTTCCAGCCTCCAACCATTTGCAGACCAGGGTCTTCCCCAGATGGACGTGGTTTCTGTGTATCCAAAAATGGTCCTTTCTTTCGTGAACTTACCCAGCCACTTCTTAAACAGCGACCACAGAGAGATGGAGTGAGCAGAGATTTAGGAGTAAAGCAGCCTGTTTTCTTCTGCTTGCTGTAGGTACAGGGAAAAGAGGCCTTTGTGCACATTCTTTGCAAATAAAAAGCAGTATAGCAAAACCTAACCTAAATATAGGCTTGGGGTTCAGGCCAAGGAGCATTATCAGTGTGAGCAACAGGCAAGAAGCTGTAAGTAGTTCCCAAACAGACAAATCAAGCCAAACTGGAAGAAAAGAAACAGACACTTGCAGAATTTTGAGACTGCAGAGTGGAATTGCAGTTCAAGGCAGGATCCAGGCATGCTGCAAAAGGAAAGTCCCAGAAAGCACCGTGAAATAACACGTCATGGGACAGAAAACCCACGGCAGGGTACCAGCTGCCAGCTATGTATGGTAACTGGGGAACCCAATAAGAAAACCCTGCCTGGGAGAGGCAGTTTAGCAGGAAGGGACCAGACAAGACGAGGCTGGCTGCAGGAGCTGAGGAATGCGATGTTGTGCAAGGCAGGAGATTTCCAGTAGTTTTCTAGCCTCTTTACAACCTTCCAGCAACCCAATATGGGGATACTAGATTGTCCCAGCTTCAGTAATGCCATCAGGGTCTGTCTTCAACCTCATGGTGACTGGTGATTGCAGCCACTGCCCTTCCCGTAAGAGAGCCATAAAAAGTTTTTGCATAAGCAGTAGAACAAGGGACCAAAACATAAGCATGAGCCTCCACCCAAAACAAAAGCAAACAGGAAGGTGCTTGGCAATTTGCAACACCCAGGAGTGGAGTTTGGGGCTTTTGCTGAGCGCTGTTTTGGGTGTGTGTACATCAGCATCTCTAGAAGATAATCAGGAAAAAGACATGGAGATGGATGTGAAAACTTAATAGAGCCTGAAGCAGGGCTGGTTCTGAAAAGGGCAATACTAGTTAATTGGTGTAGATGGCAAGGATAGGGGAAAAAGACTGTCATCACAGCAGGACAGTGGTGATTTTAAGTGCAAGTTTGGGTCTTACACAGTGTGAGGCAGATGGATCACCAACACAGATTGCTTTGCCCAGACTGTTGGTTATAGGAAGAGGAGACCTTGGCATACAGTAAAGCCTCCAGAGGGAAAACGAGGCAATGGAAGCTAATCTTAGGCTAAACCTTAAGAAAAACATTGTACTTTGGGCTACAAAAGGCAGCACTTGTGCTGGCAGGAAGAAAACCGCAGCTGCACAGCACTGGCCGACTTCTTCCCCAGTCTGGCAGCCAGTGTTTGTCACTAGTTGCAAGTTACTTCTGCCAGTGGCTTGTCATTCCTCACTAAGAACCTGGCAGGCTCTAATGGTCATGGATGTCTAACATTATCTCCCAAGCAGACCTGGAGTGCAGCATGATGGGGACACTTTCAATCCTAAAGCCCTTTGGGAGACTCCGGAGCCCTACAAACCAGGTGGCACCTCACCGCTGCTCATAGCCTGGTTGGGTGGGAAAGAGACTTTTCAAGGCAAGTCCTGGCTTGGTTCTATCTAAAGCTAATAAAAAACCTGTCCCAGCCAGGAAGACTTTAAGGGCAACAGATACCTACCACAGCCCTCTGAAAGAGGATCCTGATAATTCATGGAAAGAAAGCTAAGCAAAGAGATGGAACAGGCATCAAGCTAATTTGTGTTCTAATGAGAGGTGAAATACCTGTCAATAGGCAGTTACAGATTTATAATTTATTAAATGTTTTTTCTTTATGCTTAGGATGAATCACAAAAGTATCATACAAATGCTTTTCCTTCTAGAGTGGTCCAGGACTATCCTGAGCTTACCAAAATTGCAACACTAATGGTAAGTAGCAGAGATGATGAGCGTATTTCTAGAAGTGATGACAAAGTCCTTTTGTTAACAGTTCCTAGATGTAATAGGATCCCCAGCCCAGTTACAGCCAAGCTAAGAGGTACTGTAATACAGACAATCATAGGAAAGAGAGCTGGAAAAGACCTAGAAAATTACCAGGTCTGGACCAGTATGACCTGCAAAACTGCTGAAAAAGCTACGCCTAACCTGCTCCTGAAAACCATCAGCGGGAAAATTCCAGTCTCTCCAGACAATCTAATCCACATTTAACTGTTTATCACTACAAAGCTTCCCTAATGTCTGATCTTCACCTCTCCTGATGCTATCTAAGATGATTAGTTCTTGTCCTATGCACAGACAACATGGAGAATCAGCTACTCCCTTCGTATTTGCATCAGGATTTGCTTCTGGTTTTCCTTTTTGGCATATTTGAAGACTTTCTGCCTATTTCCTTTTTTTTAATGACAGAATAACCATATGTATTTTTCAGTCATCCCTGACAGGTGATGTTTTCTAGATCCCTATGGACTTGCTGCTCATTTCATACCTGGCGACAAATTATATTGCCAGAATAAAGAGCATGATAATGCTAAACATTTAGGGGAGCCATTAGAAATAAAAGGAGTCATCCATGTGCCTGCTCTCTCTCTGGCATAGCCAGACACCTGTACCAGCAGGCAAGGCTGTGGTTAGCCTTGCTTGGCAGAGCAGGTCACTCCCAACCTGCAGATGGAGTTGCTTTACTCCTCTAGCTGCTAAGGCACCTGTAGCTGGGAACGGGCCCTTGGCCAAGCAGAGGCCCGGCTGCAGGTACACTGCCCTGACCTGGCACCTCCCTAAGGGTCTGACACCAGCTGCCCCACTTCACTCACTGAGGGCAACACCTTGGGTTCATGTTCATAAAGTTAGCAAGTGCCCAAATGTTCACAAAATCCAGTGTAAGCTACCTTTGGACACTCCTCCAGTGCAAATAATAGCTGCATGTGTACATTTGTACTTTCCTGTACACTAATGCGTACTTTAATCTGCAGTAAGAAAACAGATCTCTCTCCATGCCTCGACTACACCAGTGTCACCTATAAAATCCAGTCATATTTAACAGAAGAAAACCAACTTCACTACCACAGCCTGCCTGTCCTCTATTAGGACATGTTTAATTACGTCTTGCTTTCTCTGCGCAGGAGGATAAATGAGCAGGGAAGAGAACGCCGTGCTGTTGCTCCTGAGCAGCTGATGAGGGGTAGTTTGCACAGAGGTGAGAATGTGTCCCTGTTGGAAATTAATTGGAGAAGGGAGCAGTAGAGTGCTCTGCTTTGGACCAGTAGCAAGTCTGACTTGCAGAATGTGCTCTGCTAGAGGCTAGGCAGCTTACCTATTCCTGAAACCTTTATATCTAAAAGTCTACCGCAAATTCAGACAAACAGCGAAGTTCCCACAGTGTAGGAGGCTCTGCCTCTCGAGCTTGAGAGCACGGCAAGACAAAAGCGGATGGGATGGTGTATTGTCTGGCCCCTACTGTTTGTGCAGACAGATGTGCTCACTGACTGCGTACGATTAGATTACTCAATGATTTTACTGGACCGTGTGAGCTGAGCTAGCGTTTGCCTTGATGTGTCATTTCATCTCTCCTCCCATTTGCTGCGAGTGCTGCTGCGTTGTGACCGTCCGGTGTCAGTGCGTCTGCCTGGGAGCTCCTGTTTCAGGTAGGCTTGTATTTTCTTCTCTTTGAATAGCCAGATTATGGCTGGCTGGGAAGTGCAGGAATGCCAGGGGCTGCTCTCAACAGGAAAACAAGGGAGGGCAGAAGGGAAGAGATAGCAATAAACTTTAACTGCTCTTGTGCTAAGACTGCTTTCTCTTTCCCCATGTTATGCAGTGTGTATATACCTTCCAGCTCAGGCAGGGCGTGTGAGTAAGGCACGTGTTAGAGAAGATTGCTTCCATGCAGGGCTGCTCCAAGAGGAGAGTTTTGGGGAGACCGTGCACATTGCACGGCATCCCAGAGCAGCACTAGACCAAGGCAGATTCATCTTAGTGCAAGAAGGTGTGAGGGAGGAGGAGATCCTTTACTTGCGCACAAAACAGTGGACTTGGGCTACCTGCATTTCCTAACCAGAAAAACCACATTGAGGAGAAATTGTTTGCTCACAACGGCCTTGCTGTGATTTTAACAATGGTGCCAATTCGAACTGACAGTTTTTGCATGCGAGGGTCATGAAAAGGAATGTCATAATACAGATGGTTTTGTCCTAACAATAGAATAGAAAACGCCAAGTGACTCCAAACAGACATGAAATGTATAATGTTTGTCACTGCTGACCGAGGCCAAACAGGAACTCAAAACCAATGTGCAAAGCCTGTGTGCACCTTGCTTTTTAATTAGCTGACCAATTAGCTGAAACCAATTACCTATATTGATTAAGGCCAGGAGCGGTTTACTGAGTACTAACTATATTCCTACGATAATACCCTCATTGTCTGGAAAGGTCTGTTCCCATACATCCACAGGGAAGCCATTTCAATTGCTAATCCTACTGGGGAGTGTGTTTCCACTACAGGAGCCACACCAAAAGCTCCCCGCATACTAAAATGAGAACTGCTACAATGCAGGTCCAGGAAACAATAAAAAGGAGCTTCACTGCAAGTCTCAGTCAACAGCAGTTTTAGTTCTGCCAGCGCAGACCCCTCTTATGCAGCCTATGTCGAATAGCATGGTAAATTTGACCTCCTCTTATCTTTTGCCCAGTAACTCTGGTTTTGCACCCAAAATATGCTGAGGTCCAGTACAAACCACGACAGAAAAAGCCACGGGCATCATGAGGTCTCCCACCACCTTGCTGCTTTTTCACTGACATTTGCTATAACATGGTTCAGATTTACGTCTAGATTTGGCTTCTCCCTGCATCTGAACTTCAGATGAATCTGTAAAATCTACAACTCGCCAATACCTGAGAAAGAGTTTTTCCATTGAGGTGGCTCATGTGATCTGTATACTCTATTTCTTTGTTTCCCTGCTCTTTTTTTTTTTTCTTTTTTTGTGATTTCTGCCTATAATCCAAACCTGTCATAATTCTGAAGCAGCAATGACTGGTATACTTGGGTGGTTAAATAAAAAGTTCCTGTAAGTAAAATAGAATTATATAAGAGGTAAATATGAGATTTTCCTATCACAGGGTGCATGCACAGGCAGTTTTACAGCTATATGATACATGCAGGGAGAGTGGGGAGGGAGCAGTGAAGAACATACCCATAAATTGAATTCAGGGACACTGTGGAATATGTAGTGCCGGCTATTCATTGCCAAGCCAGTAATTATGCAATGTGTCTGTTTAATCTTCAGGGTGCTGTGGTGCAGCTTCCATCTGCAAGTTGTTTGCTACTTATGCTGCTTCCACACCAATGATGACTATGAAACTATTAATACTGAGAGTAAGTACAGCAGCTGCATACTATGCATCAGATGGTTGCATGTGTTTTCCAGCAGGAAGCAAGCGCAGCCAGCAAAACAAGCTGTTTGTGGTGTCTGATCTGACCTCTTTGCACTATTTCAAGTGAGACACTTTTTCTGAGCAGCAATGAATACACTCAGATATTGCTTCTTCGCTGCCCTGATTCTCAGTGTTTCACTTCCATTTGTTTTCTATGCTGTTAATCTGCATGCACAAAAATCTCTTAGGAGGCTGAACTTCTCGGTGAGTTCAACTTTAGCAGAAGCCTGTAAAGCACTTACTGAAGATAAGGTGCCCTTTCTGAAGGAAAACACTTTAAAAACGTCATTCAGAGAATCCAGTTGCACGGAGTACATCACGCAGAACCACTACATCACCTGTGCCCTCTCGGCCGAGGAAGCTGCCTTCCCCATTGCCTACGTCATGACCCTGCACAAGGAGTTCGAGACCTTCGAGCGGCTCTTCAGGGCGGTGTACATGCCCCAAAACATCTACTGCATCCACGTGGACGCCAAGGCGCCGGCCCCCTTCCGGCAGGCGGTGCGGCGCCTGGTGGGCTGCTTCCCCAATGCCTTCCTCGCCTCCCGGGCGGAGCGGGTGGTCTACGGCGGCGCCTCCCGCCTGCGGGCCGACCCCCCCTGCATGGGGGACCTCCCGCCAACCGGGAGATCGTCCGGCTGCTGAAGGGCCTCGGGGGGAAGAACGTCACCCCCGGGGTGCTGCCACCCCCCCACATCACCGCCCGCACCAAATATGTGCACAGGGAGCAATTATACTCTTTCTTTTCTTTCATGCTGTGGACGTTTGTGCGCAAGGCGCCCCCGCCCCACAACATCACCATCTACTTCGGCTCCGCGTACGTGGCCGTCACCCGGCCCTTTGTGGAGTTCGTGCTGCGGGACCAGCGTGCCATTGATCTGCTGGCCTGGTCCGAGGACACCTACAGCCCTGACGAGCACTTCTGGGTGACGCTCAACAGGATCCCGGGTGAGTACACCTTCACTTTTGTTTTCTGTAGATACGCACATGCACGCACAGCTGCGCACATGCACACACACACACACACAGACGTAAATCTGAGGCTGATTTTGACAAAGCCTAGATGAAATATTTAATCGGATCATAACTGATATAAAAGGCTGATCTATCAAATGAGCTTACTTGCCCTTTCTGACCGCTGAGGGAGAGATGACTGCGCCGCGCAGGATGTGCATTACCGTTCTGCATCGGAGCAGGAGGAAGCCCAGGGGACCTAAGTTCAAATTGAAATCCTTGGACATTTCAGCTGATTTAAGCCTTTTACATGTAAAAATTGAGATGAAGAAAAGAGAAGGTATAAAGATTAAAATATGAAAGGTATGCAAGCATTGTAGTGAAGGTGTTTTCTACAAGATGTTCATTTTGCTGGGGGGAATTCTTTTTTTCCACAAATAGAAGTCAATTCCTCCCTCTCTATCTATTACTCCAGAGTCAGAAAATTTGAGTTCAGGCTCGAATCTGCTTCTAGTCTTCACGTGGTTTTCTGTGGGTACACACACATGCACACACACCAGCTTTCCCATAACACCTGCAAAATAAACATGTACTCATAACCTCTGCCTAAACTCCATTGTACAAGGTCAAGGATTTGTTCAGAGAAGCAGAATCAGAGCCAGTATTTTCATCTTTACCTTATGTATTTACAATTAGTTTTACCTCGTTCATACGACTGGGAAAGGGTCAGGAGATGCACAGGACTTCTCCCCCATGCACGTTGCTTTTAGAAGCACCTGATAGGACTTTACTGCTCCCGACTCCCTAGAGCTTCACAGCAGCCCAAAGCAGGGATATGCAGAATGGAAGCAAGGATAAATTTCTTCTCCTGTCTTTTTTTTTTCTTTCCACCCTCTCCTTACTGTAACTTGTGGGAAACTAAAACAAGGAGCAGTAACAGAGAGGCAGAGCATGTCTACTTTAACCTAAGCAGCAGACTGTGGGTCCATTTTGCAAGGCCAGTCTGCTTTCAAATTATCACATAACTCTCTCTGAGAATAGTGCTTGCTCTTCCAATAACTCTATGTTACAACTGGCATGCACAAGATGCACAAACGATTACTGATCGAGATATTTATGGTATAATCATCAGCATATATTATTTGTAGCTAGCTAACTTTTCCAGGAAGCTGGTTGCTGTGATCTTATTGTAGTCCATTGCTTCAGAAGCAATAAACCTGGGACGAGATATGTTCTCCACGATCAGAAAGCTTTAGATGGTTGCCATTTGTTGTACTGCACTGTGTAGCTTATGTAAGCTGTGTATTTCATTGTTTATTTCCATGATCATCACTGTATGCTTTCCAGTGTTGCACATTGGCACAACATTTTTTTTGTGCTTGTTCTCTTTGCATCCGAAAGAGGAATCTGAAAAAGATGAAACATTTCCACAGCAGATATGTTTCCTTCCTCTGCTTTTATTCCCTGCCATCACTTTAGGGTGAACAAAAGTGGCCATGCAGCTCTGACAGATGTAGTCAGGACTCAGGGCTGCTGTTGTCCAGGACTTTGAATCCAAACATGTAAGCATAGTATGGAGTGTCTCATCTGAACATATCTGATTCAGATCCAGAGCTCTGAGCAACTCTGGGGTGAGAAGTCCCTCTCAGTGCATGGGGTGTTAGCCTGGGGCTTGGTTCCTGGTTCTAACAAAAACCTCTTGTCCAAGTTTGGCCAAGCCACTTCCTTTTAGCTTTTCATGCATACGAAGGGAGACAATAGTGTCAAGCAGTGGTCCAGCTGTTAGAACAAATAGTTGGAGGCCTCCAGGGAAGTGGAGAGATCATTTAAGGACCAGTTTGGATGTATCATAAAAGAACTAAACCAAACAGATATTTGTAGTTTCAGACAGCCATGATAATCTCAGTTCAGATAAAAGATAAAAAAAGACTGTTTGGTCCCCAAATCTTAAAATAGCATGCTTATTACACAGAGCCATGCAATGAAGACCAAGGGGGTTTTTTTAGCCCCCTAAAGGCTAGAGAATTTCAATTCCCATTCAGTTGGTTTTCAAATAACAGTCTTAACTTATCTTTGGTATTTATCTCAGGCCACTTATCTCCCACATGACTCCTGTGTGATAGAAAATTCTTGAAAGTCACTTTTCAGATAAGGAAGAGAAACATGGGGAAATTAAGGGAAAGTATTTGCAAAGTATGTAGGCTTGAAGTGACTGGCCCTAAATCACTTCCCCCGGTCGCACAAGAAGGGCACACCACCGCACTGAAGGTTAGCGGCCATGTCCCAGGCCAGCAGCATAACCACTGAGCCACCGTTCCCCTCTCTGCTCACGTAGAGCAGAAAGCAGGTTCTGCTCACTGTGGGGGAGGTGTGCATCCACAGTCCATGCTACGGAGTCCTTCAGGGCGGCCTTACTGAATCCTTTTCCAAACCAAAATCCTGTCCCCACTTTCATGCAATAGGGTCACAGCATATGCATGACTTGGGATACAGGCAGCCTCAGGTGATAATCCCTCAGGGTACACATCGATATGTACATTGACATATGCATATGTTGGTCCACTAGTAACTTAGACATTGTTCAAGTGGGAAAATAAAGGTCAGGAGAAGTAATAGCAGCACTTCTCATTCAGAGACACCAACACGCTTTACAAGGGAGATCAGTGCTATTATTTCCCATTCACAGAAGCAGGCAGAAAGGGGCAAAATGGTATTCCCAGTGTCTTAAACCAGACCACGGGCAAAGCCAGCACTGGAGCACTGACACCTGACTCCCAGTCTAATGCACTGGATTAAACTGCTTTTTCAGAACTCGCTCACCTGCAGAATAACAGAGCGTGGTTGCACTGTCGTTTCTGCACCAGCCCTGTTTCTTTTCTAAGGGTGAGGGTGCACAACATGGCTGAGCGCTAAAAGCTCATTGTTGCCAAAATAGGAAATTTTCTCCTGCTCATCCCTTCCCACTCCCTTCTGCCCATCAGTCCTGTGCCAGGAGCTTTGCCAGTTCAACTCACTAGATCTGAAGAAAAACAATCTACTTTTTTTCTGAGTCTGTGAATTGAATTGACTTGGTGAAGAACCTGGCCAGCACTGAAGTCAGCACAAATTAAAGCTGGGGGTGAACATGCAGATGTGAGCAAAAAGGAGAGGAAAATGGGAAGGAGAAGAGGAACAGGAGCCAAACCTTCCCCTTTCAGTGACAGTGAGCCATGAGCCTGGCTCAAGACACCTTCTACAATGCCACCTGCACACAGGCATTTTTTTAACATCTGAAGGGTAGGGCAGAAATATCTAAAGGCATTACCCATATTTTATCAGTATCAACAGTTTCTGTATAATTTTCATCCCAATACGGACAAGAGATGTATTTGGGGAATCCAACACTACTAGTTGAACATATTTTTGTTATTGCATTTAAAACATATTTCTAGGAAATGAGGATACGGAGATACAAACTTTAACTTTAAAGTCCCATGGGTTATATTACTCTTACAAACAGTGCCTGTCTAAAACTCACATGCTCAGGTCTTTGTGCTAAAGCTTTTACCTATAGGAAGTTTTCTCACATTAATCACAACGAAACAAGTCATAGCTTTGTCTGCTTTAATCTTCAAGATTATACCATGCACACCCTCCAACTGACAAGTAAGCTATAAGGAAATATTCAAGAGTATATGCTCAAAGCCAAAATAAATATGTTAAAAGGGCTAGCCCATAGTCTGAAGAGCAAATGTCATCTATGTGCCACAGGTAGTTTACTGCAATATCCTGTAAAAATAGCATCTGTTTTCTACTTTCACCTTTCTGCTAGGTGCTGCTGGCACCAGGTTCATCTATACAGATGATTCTTCTGTCTTAAATGACCTGGGATAACACCAGTCTGGAAAATGTAAAAGAGTTTATTTGCAATCAGTCCTTGCCCTGGATCACTACATAGTCCTATAAATGGCTGTGCTGGCAGGACTGAAGGGGCTTGGTCGTTATGGGAATGAACAGCCAGGGTGTTTCAGGGACAGGGAACAAATCTCCAGAGGCTAGCAGTATGTATTTAGGCAAGAGGCTCATTTCCCAGAGCACTTTAACCACCATCCTCATTCCTTCTCTCAACACTGGGACTGAATGCACTTGTGCACCTGAAAAGCAAGTCTCTTTCCTACTTCCCTGCACCTGTTTTCCAAGTTTCTTGTTCAGGTTTCATTTTAGAGAATTTCTCCCAGATTCAGGCATGCCAAGAAGGTCCTATTTTATCCAGACCAGAGGGCTCATCACGCTGCTGTTACTATGTGAGGCCTTTCCCGCAGTCACTCTTGACAACCTCTTGGCAAGTTGGCTTCTGTCCTCTCTGCCCTGTTACAAAGAGAGTATAACTGTTACTTCAGCCTGGGAAACCCACTCAAGGTGTTGTCTCTTTTACCCTTCTTATCCTTCCCTTGTCCAGCTACTCTGGGTGGCAGCTGTACTCAGGGTGACTTGCTTTACCAGGGTATGTGCAACAGCTTCTGCCTTGTGATGGGGACAGCAGTGTTTTAAGTCACCATCTTTAGCTTCAAAACTTAACCAACACGCATGGAGATGCTGTACCACTGAAAACCAAATGAGGTCTTAGCTATTTAGTCATCAATGGATGCTGGCAGAGCATCCTCTTCTCCACAGGTCCTCCGACCAGAGCCAGCCTTGATATGCCCTTCACTCTGTTCACTAGCAGACATGAAGGACCTCTCTGTTCCCAGGGGCAGAAGTTCATAGAATCATAGAATCATTAAGGTTGGAAAAGACCTCTAAGATCATCAAGTCCAACCGTCGACCCAACACCACCATGCCCACTAAACCATGTCCCCAAGCGCCGCATCTACACGTCTTTTAAATACTTCCAGGGATGGGGACTCAACCACTTCTCTGGGCAGCCCCTTCCAATGTTTAACCACTCTTTCAGTAAAGACATTTTTCCTCACGTCCAATCTAAACCTCCCCTGGTGCAACTTGAGGCCATTTCCTCTCGTCCTATCGCTTGTTACTTCGGAGAAGAGACCGACACCCACCTCGCTACAACCTCCTTTCAGGCAGTTGTAGAGCGTGATGAGGTCTCCCCTCAGCCTCCTTTTCTCCAGGCTAAACAACCCCAGTTCCCTCAGCCACTCCTTATAAGACTTGTTCTTCAGACCCCTCACCAGCTTTGTTGCCCTTCTCTGGACACGCTCTAACACCTCGACGTCCTTCTTGCAGTGAGGGGCCCAAAACTGAACACAGTATTCGAGGTGCGGCCTCACCAGTGCCGAGTACAGGGGCACGATCACTTCCCTACTCCTGCTGGCCACACTATTTCTGATACAGGCCAGGATGCCATTGGCCTTCTTGGCCGCCTGGGCACACTGCCGGCTCATGTTCAGCCGGCTGTCAACCAACACCCCCAGGTCCTTTTCTGCTGGGCAGCTTTCCAGCCACTCTTCCCCAAGCCTGTAGCGCTGCATGGGGTTGTTGTGGCCGAAGTGCAGGACCCGGCACTTGGTCTTGTTGAATCTCATACCGTTGGCCTTGGCCCATCGATCCAGCCTGTCCAGGTCCCTCTGCAGAGCCTTCCTACCCTCGAGCAGATCAACACTCCCGCCCAACTTGGTGTCGTCTGCAAACTTACTGAGGGTGCACTCGATCCCCTCATCCAGATCATTGATAAAGATATTGAACAAGACTGGCCCCAAAACTGAGCCCTGGGGAACACCGCTCGTGACCGGCCGCCAACTGGATGTAACTCCATTCACCACAACTCTCTGGGCCCGGCCGTCCATCCAGTTTTTGACCCAGCGCAGAGTCCACCTGTCTAAGCCGTGACCCGCCAGCTTCTCTAGGAGAATGCTGTGGGAGATGGTGTCAAAGGCCTTGCTGAAGTCCAGGTAGACCACAGCCACAGCCTTTCCCTCATCCACTAGGCGGGTCACCTGGTCATAGAAGGAGATCAGGTTGGTCAAGCAGGACCTGCCTCTCATGAACCCGTGCTGGCTGGGCCTGATCCCCTGGTTGTCCCGCACATGCCTTATGAGTGCCCTCAAGACGAACCGCTCCATAATCTTCCCTGGCACCGAGGTCAGGCTGACAGGCCTGTAGTTCCCCAGTTGCTACATCTGGGGCCATGGCTACAGCTGGATTTAGAAGTGAACTGCAGTCAAGACTCAAGAAATTGGGTGAAGAAGCAGAGAAGTTTGGGAACCACTCTTCTGGGAGCATACTGGAAAGGCCCAGTGGAGTGTTGTATTGCAATATCCAAGCTGGCCAAACACTACAAGCAGCCTAGGCATAGCAAGAAACCCAGCTATCACCAGGAGAAACTGGGTTTTGCACTCTGCACTCTGATGCTTTTGGGGAAGGATTATTCCTAGCAGGATGCTGTGCCCCCAGAGTTCACTGTGTGGCTCCACAGAAATTGCATCAGTGCAACTGAGGGGCCTGTGTAGAGCCATGAACAAGAGGAGCAAGAACTTCAGGAATATGCTTCATATGGCATTGGTACTGAGGGAAATGGTTGTGGAATTGCTGCCATGCAACTAGCCAGTGTGCCTCCAAAAGGCACTCTGTTGCTGCACAGACAGAGCACAGCACTCTGGATGCCAGTTTTGCACAGACACATTTGCTTTGCTGATTGTGGTTACACAATTAATGTTTTAGGCGGGAGCAGAAGTGTGCTTCTGAAGTGCTTTCCCTCCAACTGTTCCCTCCTACTGCTATTTTTATTATTAAGATAATGATAGTGCACGAGGGCTGGATTCCTTCTCTGGTGGGACCAAACCAAAAGATGTGCATTAGCAGCACATCTAGTGCACTGCAGCAGCTAAGGGGGACACAGGGATTTGAACCAGGGAATAGCCTGCACCACTGCCAAGCACAGTGCTGGTCCTAAAGAGCACACTGGTAAGTATGTGCCAGTGGAAGACTCCAAAACATCAAGGGCTCATGTTGTGCAAGTAGCTAGGTGATGCCTGGTCTTCCATAGTTGCTGTCTTCCACCAGCACACCAGCCTGGTTGGTCCTTCCTTATCTCTACAACATTTCTCCTGCCTCAATATTTTCCTTGCTCTCCATCTTTTGCCATTTCTCCCATGCTGAACTTCTTTTTTCAGCTCTCATTTGTTTTTCACTGTTCCCTTTTCCTGTTGCTTTCCTTACTTTATGGTAAGTGCAGGAGATTGCAGGTTCTGGCACTCATCCAGAATCCTTGTTCCTGGGTATCACAAAAAAACCCTACAAGAGAACACTCACATCCAGGCACACTGCTTTTTCTACCTCACCCCAACCCCAGTACCCATGTCTCCAACTCAGATGCACGTATGGCAGGGGAGGGTTGGGGACACACTAGGCTACTGGGGGATCACTTGTCCAGGGCATCAGTCTCAGTTTTGCAGAGATGCAATGACTATTGCCAGTCCCATGATAAGAGCTGTTAAACCCTTAGCAATTCCCTCACACTATGAAAGTTTGTGTGTAGCAACTGGCTATTACAGAAATCACCCACTCATTCCCTGCCCTGTTATGTTCTGGCAACTGAACAAGGCTGCAGGCACATCCTGCCATGCTAGACCAGCCCTTCTAAGCTTCCATGAAAAGACCCTAACATGGAGTTCCTTTCTCTCCCCAAAAATGCTGATGATGTAGCAATAGTGCCATGTTCAGCAATTCTTTGGTTCCTGTCACTGCAGAGAGCAACAGCAACTAGTTTGGGTTTTTTTGTCCTCACATGGAGTGCAAGGTGGTTAGCAGCTGTGCCAGCTGTTAGCCACAGTAATGCATCTCTCTTCCCCGCTCTCATTCTGGCCAACACAAAATTCACCCAGCCACCCACGGACAGTACGGTCCTGCCTCTGGGATGTGCCTTGGTCATGCACATCCCTCCACAGAGATCATGAGTCACGCTTGGCAGTCACTTGGTGTAAGGGAAGCTGGGGGTTTGCAGGGAAAGGGCCAAGGCAGAACCACTTTTATTCCTGGTTTCTGCAAGACGCCTGCAGAACAGGGACCAGCTGTGTGTCATGTGTCTCAGAGAGGGGGGAGGAAAAAAGGAGCATCATGTCACTTTTGCTCTTGTGCCAGCCTGAAAGGGACATTGGGTATGCAGCATGCCATCACTGCCTGCTGCAAAACTAGACAAACTTTTGCATCAGTGTGAACACGAGGTAGTTGATTAACAGAAGGGGTGGCCCACAGCGTCCTGTGCAAGCCCACAAACCCAGACCACTCTCTGATCTGAATGGGCAGATCACAGAAGCACAGGGCCTCCAGCAGCTTCCTGTTGAGCACAGGCACCTGGGGACATCAGCAACCTCAATCTCTTTGAGTGAGGTTCTTTCTCCTGTGGCTGCTAATCTGACATGGAAATTGGGAACCCATCCATGGAAGATGATTTCGCATTCTAGCCTGTGTCTGCTTTTCCAAGGATTCACCCAGCTGTATGCCTACCAAAATTTTAAGTGTTTTTGACACAGTTGTGTATTGTGTCTGTCTAAATGCAAAGACTCAGA
The DNA here is from genome assembly GCF_000699145.1 of Aptenodytes forsteri. Lineage (NCBI taxonomy): Eukaryota > Metazoa > Chordata > Aves > Sphenisciformes > Spheniscidae > Aptenodytes > Aptenodytes forsteri. The sequence goes on from NW_008794709.1 coordinate 152,909, forward strand.
GTCTCCTCAGCTCTGTCTGAGAAGGATGAAGGTGTGTCCAGAGAAGGGCAATGAAGCTGGTGAAGGGTCTGGAGAACAAGTCTTATGAGGAGCGGCTGAGGGGGCTGGGGTTGTTTAGCCTGGAGAAAAGGAGGCTGAGGGGAGACCTCATCGCTCTCTACAACTACCTGAAAGGAGGTTGTAGCGAGGTAGGTGTCGGTCTCTTCTCCCAAGTAACAAGTGATAGGACGAGAGGAAACGGCCTCAAGTTGTGCCAGGGGAGGTTTAGATTGGACGTGAGGAAAAATTTCTTCACCGAAAGAGTTGTCAAGCATTGGAACAGGCTGCCCAGGGAAGTGGTTGAGTCACCATCCCTGGAGGTATTTAAAAGACATGTAGATGTGGCGCTTAGGGACATGGTTTAGTGGTGGACTTGGCAGTGTTAGGTTAATGGCTGGACGCGATGATCTTAAAGGTCCTTTCCATCCTAAATGATTCTATGATTCTATGATTCTAAGGTTGCTAACATATTCATTCATTTTGCAAATGATTGGGAAGTAATGCAAATGATGGACAGTTTTGTTTGCAAGTTGAATGCTAAACCACCCCCAAACTTTGAAAGTATACCTGCGCCATCCTGATGGCAACTCCTCGACTGGGAGCTCAATGGTAGACAGAAAAATAAGGAAGACAGTTGGCATACAGTATGTCTCAAGTAATGGCAGGCATGTGGTGGGTAATGCTGTGAGTCAAGCTAGTATGCTCTCAAGACAGATGGGAGTTGTCCTTGTTAAAACTTCACCGCAGTTTACCTGGAGCAGTAGCTTCACATCCAAACAAAGGCTGGTGGCTCTCAAGGAACATCTCATTCACATGCCTTGGATGTGGGTGCAAGATACAAGAGTAATAGCAGTAAATTCTGAGTAGTATTGCTAGCACATTAATCAATCACATTAGCCAATTCCTTATTTTTAAGTTTTTATATGACCATCTGCTTGTACAAACAGATCTGTTTTTTTCCAGACAATGTAGCTTGCAGTGAGCTTCTCACTACAGCAACTTAATCCTTCACAACTACTTTGGTTCCTCTCCACCCCACTGTCATTTGCAGACAGGCTCTTGGAACAACCTTCTCTGCAATGCAGACATCATACTAACTTGTGCCACTGTGGTTCTGTTCTGCCTGTTAAAATTTTTCTTTTTCCTTAGCTCAGTGCCCACCCTTCAAAAGACAGACAGAGAGGCAGAAGTTTTTTAATATGACTCCAGACAATGATGCTAGTTGAATAAGTCATGTTTTTTCTAAGTCATACTTAGAAAAAAAGTATTTTGTACCTATGTCTGCAGCATTACTCATATAACTAATCCTTGTTCTCTTGTTCATGTTCTCTATTATTTTAATGTGACTTCCTGATTGAGCAAGAACTTCTCATAGGAATAAGGTATAAAACAAATAGGGATTTTCCTGTGACTGATATTGAGTCTCATGCCTGCAAAACTGTTGTAATCTCATCATTCAAACCTTCCTCTTTTGAAAAACCTGCTTAAGGGAAGGTGTTTCAACACAGTCACAGCAATCACAAATACACCTTCTTCATGGCAGAATTTCCTGAAAAATTACTCTTCTCCTTTATCCACCATTCAGATATCATAGTTCATCTGGGAAGATATAACTTAAAATAGGGTTTGGTCTCTGTGCAATCCACAGACATTGGAATTTAAGTACTACTTTCAATAGGAGCAATACCTTGTCTCACAACCAATTGTTTGCTTCTCACTAAAACACTACTTAGTGATGACGGGATAAGGAAGGGTATGTCTTCAAGAAGACTTTTTGAAAACCCACAGCTAACAAATGGGCTTGTGTTCCTTCGCTTGATTCTCCTTTATCTTCACAACTATCAGACATTGGTGTAATAGGCTTCAAACAGCACAATTCCTTGAAGAACAGAATCAGATGAGAGTAATTTAAGGAAGAATTTTTTCTTTCTAAATTCTGACATCAGGTAATGTCTGTCACAACTCATGCATGTAACCAACTAAACTTCAGTCCAACTGCAGTAACAGAGACTTTTCTTGACGTTCCCAGATGCTGAGCTGTCAACAGCCCTTGTTTTAGTTAGGGGAGAACTCCAGTCAGGCCACCTAAACCTGTTCCCTCCTTTCACTTATGAGAAAACTCATCTGACCACACCTAAAGCTGCATTATATGTGTTGAGAGACAAACCCTGCTGCCAGCACCCTGCCTGGGCAGCCGGGGTGGAAGCTAGAAGAACCATGCCTGAACTGGTGCCGGGGTGGGCACTGGCGGTTCCTGCAAGAGCATCTCTCCCGTTGGCTGGCCTTGGCATCCAGCGTGTCCCCGCAGGTCCAGCTCACTCCCGCTCCAGGAATCAGGTGCTTCTTGAACAGCCCTGTAGAGTTCAGCTCCTCTGATGCAGGACTGCAACCCTGCCAAAGACACTAGAGTTAGTTTATAGGTCAATAACAGCTCAGAAAAACCTCCTTCAAAACATATCATCAAATGAAGCTACTAGAACTCAGACCCTTTCCTTATTATCTGTCAGATGATTCAACACAGGAGGTGCAGTTTAGCTCTCTTATGACTGTCAACAGCCTGACGGCTCAAGAAGATGGCATGCATTGTCTTAATTCAGACCGCTGTCTTGAAAGAAGTAGTTTTAAATAAGCTGCTTTTTTTCCTGAGTTTTATTTCCTTCTCTCCAGGTTCTGAGGTCTGCTTTGAAGCTGGACAATCTTGAGTTTATTTTAGTTAACACCTCACCCCTCCACACACACATTTTTGCATTCACATAGCCCACTGAAATGAAAATTTATGGTGGCAAAATACAAAATTGAGCCTTTGTACATTTTTAAGGAGGGCTGGTGGGTTTTTTCTCCATTTTTTCAATCTCATCTTGAAAGAAAATCTCTTCTTCTGAGGACTCCCCCATATCTTTACCAGCCACCTCCCTCCCATGGACAGGTGGGAGAACTTGTCTTGCAGGACAAACAAGAAAACAGACAAACCAGGACTTCAGAGCAAATTGTTCTTACATGCTGTCTTACCAGCCCAGTCAGACAAATTCTTGTTGCTGTGCAGGGTTAAGAAGTGACTGTTTCCATCCTACTCACATTTGCTCATCGGCTTCTCTCCATCCTCCCAACACTGACAGCTTAACTCCTTGGCTTCTCCCTATTGCAGTTCTGTAAGATGACAAAAGTTGAAAAAACACCCAAAACAAACCTAATTTACTGCTGGAGAACCTGGAAGGGACTAAAATAGATCAGATGAACCTGGGAGTGAAGCCCTCTGTCCACGAGTGGGACTTCTCATGCAGCTAGGAGGGTTGCAAGTGCGGTGGCCACCACCAGAAGGCAGGGCCGGCCTGTGGGGCACGCGTCCCCTTGCCCCCAGCACTGCCAGTACCAGCCTGGGGGCTCTGTCTGGAAATGCGCCATGAAGGCGGCAGGCGCAGGGAGCACCCTGGGGCCCTGAGCCAGCTGTGGGCGGTGGTGAGACTGCCCTTCCTAAGTGTGGGAGGCGGCTTGCGGCAGTGCGTTTCATGGGTCAGCCTCGCATTTGTGTCCTCTTGGTGTGGGACTGCCCGGGAGGTGCCTGCCAGCCCAGGGGTGGGCCGAGGCTAGCAGTGTGGGCCATGCGGAGGCGGCGGGCGGTAGGGCTGCTGGTGGCCGCCACGGTGCTGCTGGCCACTGCCATGTTGTTGCAGCACAGCAGGTGGCAAGTGGTGGGCAGCAGGGCCTCCCCGGAGGCCACAGCACTGGAGCGGGTGTGCAGCACACTGCTGGCCGGGCAGGCCCCCCACCTGAGGGGCAGGCAGCTGCAGCCAGTGCTGGGGACAGTCCCCTGCAGCGTGTACATGTCCCACAGCCACTACATCACCCGCACCCTCTCGGCCGAGGAGGCCACCTTCCCCATTGCCTACGTCATGACCCTGCACAAGGAGTTCGAGACCTTCGAGCGGCTCTTCAGGGCGGTGTACATGCCCCAAAACATCTACTGCATCCACGTGGACGCCAAGGCGCCGGCCCCCTTCCGGCAGGCGGTGCGGCGCCTGGTGGGCTGCTTCCCCAATGCCTTCCTCGCCTCCCGGGCGGAGCGGGTGGTCTACGGCGGCGCCTCCCGCCTGCGGGCCGACCCCCCCTGCATGGGGGACCTCCCG
>NW_008794709.1:157270-172009 GCF_000699145.1 Aptenodytes forsteri
CGGCTGCGCAAGGCGCCCCCGCCCCACAACATCACCATCTACTTCGGCTCCGCGTACGTGGCCGTCACCCCGGCCCTTTTGGAGTTCGTGCTGCGGGACCAGCGTGCCATTGATCTGCTGGCCTGGTCCGAGGACACCTACAGCCCTGACGAGCACTTCTGGGTGACGCTCAACAGGATCCCAGGTAGGACATCAGGTCCAGGGAAGGCATGGGGGTCCCCACCCTGGCACCTGCTGCCACTTGGCCGTTGCATGGTGCCAGCTCTTTGTGGTGGCCACCACAGCTCACATCTCCATGGAGGTGTTTCCAGCTGTGGCTCTTGGTGGTGCCCACCAGTGGGTTGTCGCCACTCCCATTGTTTCACATGGAGAAACACCCAGGCAGGTGACAGCCCGTGTTGGTGGCACTAGTGGCAAGCGAGGAAGTCATACTGAGCATCCTTGAGTTTGATGTCCTGGAGATTTATCCACTTGGCTGAGCTGTCTTCTGGTGGGAACAGCACCCATGACTGGGTAAGGGAGGTCCCCAGGGGTGGTGGGCTTTGCAGTGTGATGGGTTCAGGGACGCCACATGCCTTCCTGCTTAACAGCAGCTGCCCTGCCCCATGAAGACCCAGGGGGACGCAGCTTGGCATCCCCTTGGCTTCCACCCTCTTCAGCCATACTGTCTCACTAGTCCCACGTGTACTTCCTTGTACCATCTTGCTTCTCCAAAAGCCACCAAAGGGGTTTGTGAATTTCCAGGTCCCTCTCACACACTGGTGGGCTGCACGCCTTCACTTGTGGCAGAGAGGGTATGCACGTGGCCCACCCCTAGCCCTGCGTGTTTCCCAAACATAAATACATGACCCCAAAGTCCAGCAAAAGTTATGGTTGATTTCAACCAGGTCTTGCAGAATAATATTCCCGAGGGTGATATGTACACCATTTCAGGCAGATTTCTGAAGTACAAACTCCTGTGCACCACCTTATAAAATGCAGGAGAAAAGCTCAGATCAGTTGGTGGCACAGAAGTGTAAAGAAGTTTTCCCCTTCTCTAGAGAGATGCTGACGAGGAAGCACAGGCTGCTTCAGGGCACTGGTGAAGCCTAGCCCCTTGGCAGCTAGGTTTTAACCTATGTGTTGGTTTGATCCTGGAATCACAGGTACGGAACTTGGAAGGTCAAGGCAAACCAGGCAGCCTTTTATGCTGCAAGATTTCCAGCCCAATGTCAGTTTATGTGCACGTTACAAAAATGCCAAAGCAGTGGCTCATTTTGTGTAAGCTGCGGATGTTTGTCTTCATAATACATGGTAGCGATGCAAGAAGTAAAGGGAGTGGGCTGCCTCTTGGAGCCAATGCATGCAGACCAACTCTCACTGGAACTGCAACGGCAAAAAACCAGGAAGGACTTAGCAGAGAAGGAGGTTGTATTGCCTTTGTCCTGTGGATGAGGTCCAAACTCTGAAGCAGTGTTTTTCCTGCCTCCAAACCTCTGCCACCAAGGGAAGACATGAAATTAAAGGCATCAGAGAGGCTGGCCTGTCTTTCCAGTCACTTGTGACTGTCTTCATACCCGAGCGGTGCAGTTCTGGTGGTGGCTGTTTCTAAGACCTGGTGGTGGCAAACTTGTTTCCAGGGCAGTGCTCAGTACTGTCTGCAAGGCGGCTCTTCCCCCTCTCCTTGTTTTCAGGGACAAAACTCTGCTAACCTCAATGGAGTGGGAGACGAGAGCTGGACAAAAGTAGAGTGAGCAACTCAGGCCAAAGTTTATATTAACTTTCATCATCAGCACCACTTTTCAGGCAAACCGTATTTATAAGAACAGGATCCCAGAACAGCTTCCGAATATGAAATCAGTTGCTCAAACAAATATTTAAAGGAAAATGTGGTAAATAATTTTTTTTTCCAGCGCTGAGCTACATTTTCCCCCACTCTTTAATTAACTTACAAAAATGCCTAGTTTACTCAATTTGGGAGATGGTGAATAATGTGAAGTCAGTACTTTTGTATTCCTGGAAGACAGTTCTTTCCAGTGTTTTTGTGGATGTCCTGGGGTCGTTCCTGATTTGTCCGTCATCTTTCCGCTTTCCCACCATGTCAGCATTTTCCAAGTCTTTCCGCACACCACATTTAGTGCCATCTGTTGTGAACAGATTTTTAATTTGGGATGATAATGCATGTCCCGGGCCATTTAAAGTGTTTATCCCTTGCCATCACTGCTTCTTTTTGTCTTTTATAAAGTCTTATCTTTAGGTTAATGCTTTCTGCGAAAGAGTAAGATTTTCTGAATTTTCCCCAGGACAAAACCACACTTTTTGGCATGTTATTTTATTTGATAATGGCCCAATATACAAAAGGGGAGAAATAAGGTTGTGAAGTTCTGGTTATAGCTGCCACATATCTCTGTTTATGGCAAAGTGCTATGGTGGTTCTGCTGTTGGATCATACAGCCTTTTTGCATCTGATATAAAAGTCATGACTCGGTATTTGCAAACAACCATCCTTACTCACCAGGAACAAGCTATCCTTAAAAACACAGAGCAAAGAAAGCAAACAGAAAAAAACCTGATGTTTAACCTAATCCCATCCAATTTCTCAAAAACCCCAACCCCAAAACGAACCCCCCCTGACATTATACAGTGTGTTTAGGTTCTGGTGTGTCTTTCACAAGCAAAGTTGGGTTATGGTAACTGTAGAGGTACTGTACTTGTTGCCATCCAGGGAGGGAACAGAAAAAAACAAAATTGTAACAAAATTTTACTTTACTTTCACCTTTAATTTTTAGAAAACGCCCAGGTTGGCAGCACAGAGTGGCGGTACCCCAGCTTACCCCAGCACCCCCTCGACTCCAGCCTCCCGCTGGGTCGGGGTGTGCAGGAAGCGGCCGGGTTGGTACAAATCCTCTCCTCCCCGGTCACCGCCACCAGTTAGTGCTGGCGCTTCTGCTGCATTTTTTAAAAAGCTTGAGTCCCAGGTACTCCTCAGCGGTAACGCTGCAGTAATTCTTTGCATTTGAGGAAGTCAGTCTTTCCCTTTGCTTTCAGCTTCATTAGGAGAAAGCAGAAATAACGTTTGCATTTTTGTACCTGCTGGCATGCACGTTGGCTCCCCACACGCTGCCTGTTCTGCCTTTTGATAGCTCAGGTACAGCATTGGTCGTTGCTTGCCGGGCAGGAAAGAATAAAAGATGGTTAGTTTTCTCCAAGCAGACAAATAAGTTATATACAAGTGTTTGTGCTACAGTGAGAAATTGGGGCTTGTCCAGCTTTTCTTAGCGAAGTGGTTTGTACATCGGGTGGCAGTTACACAGTCCATATAATTGTTTAGTTCAACAGCTGATTGAGCCAACAAGAACGATCAAATTTGCTGAAAGGGATGAGTTCATAGAAAGCTTTTATTATTTTATATCTTTCCTTTTTTTCCCCCTGTATTCTGAAGACAGTTTTAGGAAGTACTTCAATAAACTTCTTTCGCTGAATTGAATATGATACTACAGCACAGATCAGGCATGGAGGTTTCCCTAGCTGTACCTACCTCATCAGGTCTTGCTTTCAAAGGCAAAGACTTCAACCCATGGCGATGGTCTGTTGTAGTTACTGCCTTGTGCTGAAGATACCGAAATTCCCTTGACTCATAGCAGTTGCCTACACATTGCATACATGTTACCTATTTACTCTTCAGCAAATACCAAACACTGCGTCTTCAGCATTTCCCCCTTAATTACTTAAAATGGATGTTTGACAGGTTATAGGAGGACTTGATCATTTACTGATGAGGAGAGGTCCTCTTACCAATATATCACCCAGATAGGTCCTGTGATCTGCCTAGACTTACATATATTATTATATAACAGAGTTTCAACAACTCCATCCAGTTATATTATGCTTGAATTTGTTCTGAGAGAAGAGAGTACCTCTCTTCTTAAAAAAAGAAAAAAAAGAGTAGCCTCTCTTCTTAAAAAAAGAAAAAAAAGAGAAGTATTTACCACTAAATTCATGCGAAGGTACTAGGTGTTGGTGGCCCAGATTTCAAATAGCCCTTGGAGGGCAGTGCTGGTTGGGAAGGTGACATGAGTGATCGTACATGCATGCAGTATCATACCGAGGCTGTTGCAAAAGAGGGATTTTATTTCTCAAGTGAAATGTTTAGGTCTCTTGGGCTGACATCTTGTTTATGTCATGAAAGCTGCTTTCAGTGACGAAACCTGACAACAAGGTTAGCAGGAAGGCATCTGTTGATACATCTTCCTAAGTATTTCATCCCAGTTCTGTGGAGAAAGGTCTCAGAGAGTGGACATAAACCTGAACACATATCTGTTAAAAGAACTAATTATTTGATCTTCTGTTATCTAATTGCAGGCGTCCCAGGCTCCATGCCCAATGCATCATGGGAAGGTGACCTGAAAGCAGTGAAGTGGATTGACATGGAAGAGAGCCATGGAGGTTGTCATGGTAATGTGTACATTTTTCTCCATTTCTTCTTCCTGTTCATATAGTGAAAAACACTCGTCTGTTGTTCCTGTACTCCTACAGCCTCCAATAATGTGAGACAGTCTTTAGACAGCACTTCATCGGAGAGAAGACATTAAAAAGGAGTCATCTTCTTCATGGTCCATATGGGAGTGATAGTAGACACATAAACAGTGAGAAAGCTGGAACAGTTGCTTCTTCATCAGGAATTTTATAGAACGTATCAGCCTTGGAAAGGGGGATATTTGGCAGCGCTTAGGGCTCACATGAGTTAGCTGAGTATTTTCTTGAAAGCCTTGGGGGAATTTTCTCACAGGTGGGTGGGAATAGCCCCCGTGTATGTCCCACGCTGGGACGCAGATGCACTAGAGCCAGCAGCAGTGTGCAGGGCAGGTGTCCTGTGTGAACTCGGACAAATCCCAGCTCTCAGCTGGGCATCGATGCCTGCCAGAGCCACAGCTGATGAGGAACCTAAGGAGCTGCGGGCTGACGATGATGGCTGAGCTTTGAGTTTTCCTATGTCACGTTACTTCATGACATAACATTAGCAGTAGATAATCTTCTGTATAGCACGCTTAATTTTTCAGTCACTGGTTTGTACACTGCGTACTGCTACTACTTCTGACATATCCAAGTGGGACGAGAAAAGGAATGCCAAAATGCTAATGATACAAATTTTATTTCAAGAATTCTTAATCTATAACATAGTTGTTTGTGTTGAGGAGAAAAATTTTGAGAACTTCAGTCAGCTTCAATTACAGCAGTTTCACATGGGCATAACTACATTGAAATCAGTGAAACAACACCAGTATCACCCAGAATTAGTTAGTGGAAAATCTAGTATGAGTGAAAGTATCGGTTTCTCTTCACTGGCAGAAGGAAATTCCCCTTTGCTGTGTTTCAGCCTTGTCTGAGAAAGAGTCTCAAATAGTAACACTTCTTTTCTGAGCTATCTCCATATTTTGTTCATTATTTATTCTGAAGTAACTTTCTTCATTTCATCCCATTATTCATACTTATTCCCATTGCATGTCCACTAGGCCTTTTAGCATGTTTGTTGTGTAGGAGAATATTTACAGTGGCTTTGCAGATAAAACTTTTCAAAAAGAATGATTTAGATCCTTGATTCTGACATTGCTTTTTTTCTTTTTCTTTTGGCAGGCCATTATGTCAGAGGCATTTGTGTATATGGAACAGGTGACCTCAAGTGGCTTTTTAACTCCACCTGTATGTTTGCAAATAAGTTTGAGCTTAAAACATACCCTCTGACTGTGGAGTGCCTGGAGCTGAGACATCGGCAGAGAACCTTGTCCCAGAGTGAGGTTCAGGTGGAACCCAACTGGTATTTTTAGCTAGGAAAACCCCAGGCTACAACATCAATAAAAGCGGTTAAGAGAATAGCAGCAGCAATTTAATTTCTGCTGTGCCAGAAGCATATACTCATGAGATGGGTTTCTTTAGGAAGTTCTGTAGATGCAGCTCGGGTCAGCTTGTCTCACACTGCCTGCAAATCTCACCTTCCACTTAACACCCAGAGGCCAAAGCGCGAGAGATCCAAAAAGAGACACCAGGGCAAAGCTCCTCTTGCGGCTGGAGGAGATTTGCACTTTTGCCATTTTTAATGGGCTCTTTTCCAGCCCCAACTTTTGTCTTGCTACACTGTCATGGCTATCTTTCTCTATAAAAATATAAACAGAGTCATGCATCCCTGGCACTTCTCATGTCTAAAAGACAAGTGTGCACATTTGGTAAGCAAAAAAGTAACGATTCACAGTCAGCAAGGTCTTAAAAGCAGGAACACAACTGCTGGCTATACATACAGATACTGTTTTGTCAAAGATACCGATATTTACTGCAGAGAACTGATGGAAATGGAATAAAGATGCTGCACTTCCCAGATCTTACCTGTTCTTTAAATATCTGTTGGGACAAGGTTTGTAAGAGAAAACAGCATCTTTTACTAGATCAGTGGGTGTGGTTAGAAAAATCAGGTAGGCTTTCAGGCACAGGAGCCCTCCTCCGTGTCTGAAAAACAGGGGCTTGCATATTTGTCTTACTTGGCCAACTAACAGAACTGGAAAAAATAAGAAAAACTCTCTACACACAGATTTTGGCCCACCAGCATCCTTAGATCATCATGTGTAAGGACACAGAGAGAGAGGTGGAAAGCGGGGAAGGAAGTAGCAAGATAAATATTTTCAGGACTGAAAGAGCAGTAACTGAGCTTTGGCAATAACTCAGTAATCCTGTGTCATATTTTGATACGGCATAAGCCTTCTTCCCAAGTTTACTTCCTTTCATCTTCATATAATGGTTAATGCACACACCTAACCTTGGGGTTCACTTCATCACAGCCCTATTTTTATTCCCCAATAACAGCCACTAGAGGGAGGCCATCAAATATCTGAGCAGATTTTCCCTTCCAAGTCTACATAACCCTTTAAAGCATGCAAAATCTCAACAGACTAGGCATGCCGCAGAGAAAAAAATCAGTGCTCGGGAATATTTTAGTATGGCAAACAGAAGGTAAAAGTTACGGGTATTGGTCATTGTGTCCTGAAAAACAAAGCGAGGAAGCAAAACTATGAATGCTTCTCCCTGTAGCTATGACAGTTGTATTTACGTGGCATTTTAGCAGCACTGTTGAGTGACCTAGTCAGCAGCACGGAGGCAGTAAAAATTGGGATGCCTGAATCTAGAGAGTGTGTGCTGCTCTCCCGTCTCTCTTCTGAACAAGGGATGATGGCTCAAAGAGTATCTCTTGAATAACAGCAATTTACCACCAACTTTATTAAACCATTGCTAATTTCAGGGTCTTTTAACAAACTGGATTGCAAACTGCAGCAGTTCAGAAACAACAACACATCATCTTTAGATGTCCTGAAGCATGGCTGGTAACCCCCAGGGAAGGTTCTGAACAGGCAGGGTCTGCCTCAGTCAGCTTATTCTGCATTTATAGCTGCCAACACCTAATAACGCAGATCCCTGCAGCAAGGCACTGAGAATTTACCTCCAGAGCAGAACTTTGGTGGAAACCCTGTTCAGTTTTTTGGGGAGGGGAGAAGAAGAGGGCTTTGCTAACTTGCTGCCATGGTGGCAGCTGAAGAGAGATTTCAGAGAAAGTCATTCTTTTAAAGAGGGAGTTTTAGGGTGTCCAACTTGAGAGGTCTGGAACCAGCTGCCCCTTTGTTTTATCAAGCTGAATACTCCCCAGATTCAAACATCCCAAATAAAATAAAGGCATTCTCACCATTTTATGTGAATATTTAAAGTAGCACAGAGTACAAACAAGATTACTTTTCATTGTTCAGGCTGCAGGCAAATGGCAAAATATCACCCAACAGCGAAGCAGTAAGCTTGGCAGTTTGAAACTACATCTATAAAAGGGTATTGTACTCTGAGCCTGAACAAATATAGGTATTTTAAGACTGGGTTATACTACCTGTTTAAGTAAGAACCCAGAAAAAACATTACAGCTGGTTAATCTATTCGGAGACCTAGCTTTCTGTCCAGCCATGATTTAGAGGGTTGTTTTTTTTTTCATGAATGCTACTCCATGTTACGTTTTTCTGGAAGCCAACTAATTTGTTCTCATTGTGTGCCTGACTTTGGGGTGCAACACCTGCCTCATCAGCCTCTTCTTTTTTTTTTTGAAGAAAGAACAGTACAGTTAATTACCGTTTGTGAAGTGATGTGGAAAGAAAAGAGGAAACAGAACAACTTCTGGCAGCCAAGCTCAAGAAATGCATCTGAACCAATGTGACTTAACAGTTATCAGCATTATTTTGGAATAGCAGTAAAAGATAGGGAGAGATGAAAAACTGGAGGACGTGGCTGGTAGGAAGGACATTAAGGAGGGTTAGACTCCTGTGCACAACAGTAACAACAGAGATTGAGTTCAGCAACTGCGGTGCACTTCCGTAGAGGGAGCTTGCTCTCTGAGTAACCCACGTCTGTACCTCCTTGTTTTCTACAATTACGGCAAGGGGGAAAAAAAAAAGTAAACTCTTTCTCAGTGCAACTTGTAGCTGCCTTTCCAAATCAGTATGAACAGCAGAGCAAAGTTTTCTGTTCTGTTCAGTTGCTCACTCAGAAGCTGACCGGGACAAGTCACGTAAAGAACTTGCTCTCTCTAACGGGATTTCCAAGCAGATCAGACTTTCCACTGAAGTCAGTTTGACTTGCTTAGACAACCCACTGGATGCCTTTCTGCTTATTGAGCTCCTAAAGACTTTTATACACCTCGCTCAAGGAGCCAAAATATCTCTGTAAGATTTAGGGCATGTGCAACTGCAGACTTTTGACTCTGAGGGCAGTGAAATGAGCACGGGAACAGGCTACACAGGGAGGCCGTGCAGCCTCCATCCTTGGAGGGGCTCAGGACCCCACTGGACAAAGCTCTGAAGTCATGACAAGTGCATCTGCACAGGTTGTCATCACTTTGGGATTAGAATTCATGCCTATGAATGAAAATCATCGGTCCCCCTTCCTCAACCTTTGTGTATTCCTAACATTAAGGACATTTTTATATACTGTATGACACTATGTGCAGCTCCATGACCCTGCAAACTTCTGTGCCTGTTCTAGATACTGCAACGTTTTTCCTTAATTCCCTAGCACCTCAGATGTTCAAAATACTAAAAATGAGTGAGAGAAGGAGAATGCATTCTTTTGTCACTCCGTATGTGAGGTAGGGAGGAGAGGACATTTGGAGGAGCACTTCTGCACCTTCTGTCAGTGGTAGGGAAGAGATGTCACCATTGCTTCACCCCTTGCTTGCTGTTGTCTTAGCCTAGGACAAATCTTGGACTCATCACCGGGATTTATTTAACTGGTCTATTGACGCAAAGAGGTACTCATGCAAGACAAGGAGTAGTCTGCTATGTGGCTGTACAGCATAGTAGTTGGGCTTGCAATGGGACATATGAGCTGACAGGCCTGGTGCTTGCTAAGTCTCAAATTAAGTGGAACTTTCTCCTACAAGGTTTTAAAGTATCTGTTGGGTGTGAGAGTTGAGAGTTTCTTCCCAAGCTATCATCTTCCTAAGACACACTAGTTCTTCAGGTCCAGTAGGCACCGTCAGGTGCTCATTTTCCACCCCACAGTGCAGCACCGTGAAGTTAATACGTGAGCTGAGACACTAGTTAGCTCCCAGGGCCTGATCCAAGTTAGCAGAAAGGGCCGCAGATCAGGCTGAGCTGGTGCAGTCAGTGCTCGGCGTGGGGTGATGAGCAGAGCTGCTGTAGACGGAGACCCTGTGGCCATGCACTCCCCAGAGCCAGCCGACATCAGCAGGAGCTGCAGTTTTAGGCTTACACAATGTGCGTGGCCGCAGGTCGTCCGTTCCCTGCTGTGAATAACTTGCAGGTTTCATGCTATTTCCCTTTCAGCTGAACCCACCCACATAATTCCAAAAATCCCCCACCCCTAGGAAGATGTATGTTCTGTGTGTGCCTGCAACATCAGCGGTGTGCCCAGCAGCCAAAAATGTCCAGCAGCACGTGCCAGGCTGCAGGAATTGTGAAAGAGTCCCCGGGAGCACTGTTGTGAGAGCAGGTCCAAGAAAAGCAAGATACAGCACTGTGCCTCATCGTGTTCACTGCAGGGCTTGAGCCTGGTATTGCAAACTGGGCATCCGTGCAAATGCTGCTCTAGGGCTCTGGTCGAGAGGCCTGAATGAAATTCCCTGGCAGCAGGTCCACAAGCAGGATTTTTTAAGAGAGGGGAGGGCAAGTCTCAGGCCTAGCTTGTGGCTCGATGTCTGGCAGCAGTGCTGCAAAAGCCAGCCTAAACCAGCAGGCTCCCAGCCCTCCCACTCCTGCTAGATTTGTCCATGTCCTAGCTGTATCAATTCCTCTACCGGCCAAGCAGTACTTGTGCCAGCCCAAAGAAAGGAGGGCAGAGATGATCCCAGGACTAGGAGCCAGGCAGCTGCTCAAGTTGAGTCTAGTGACAAAAAAGAAAAAAAGAAAACAAAAAAGAAAAAGAAAAAAAGAGAGGCTTACCAAGCTATCCTTTTAATTTCACTTAAGGAATAAAAGTAATGTGGATGTATTCATGTCTTCAGTTTTACCACCACTATTAGGCATCACCTTAGAGGTCATATAGTAGCCAACTAATATGGGTCCAATATTGGACCTCCCCCCCCAAATGAATAACAGAAATGGTATAAAAGAAAAGGAGAGGTGACACTGACATTGCAGAACAGAGCAAAAGCCAAGCACACTTGAATGGGCTTGTGGTCTGGTTTGGTTTGCTCTCTTGCCATATCCCACTCCTCTGCTAAAGTACACTGCCTTGTCCCGCAAACCTGGTCTCACTTAATTTGTGGGCACCACCGCTACCACAAACCCACCATTTTGGCACGCACAACTGCAAGACTGAAGCTTTGATGCACATGAATAAATCATCTTACAGCCACAGGAGGCATAAAACTAAAGTAGCTGGTAGGATTGTCTTCTCATGGGCTTCTGAGTCAGTCGCTGGCTTCTAATTCAGTTAAAGCATCAAAGGCTCTGGTGGACCTGACTTCTGTGAGCTGTGAAGTCAGCAGTGACATCAGCAACACCAAACAATGAATTAAGTAGAAGCTGCAGGTGCTGCAAACATCACAGAGGGTGGTGCCAACATCTGCCTGTTAGCACACACTGATTCAGAGGTCAAGATGCTGTGTTACGCAGTGACGTGCAGGAATACAATAACGTCCTCAGCTTCCATCAGGAACCATCCTGTTAACATACAAATATCTAATGAACATAACATCTTGACATAAGGCTTAAAAACAGTTTTACTGACATTGCTCCACACCAGAGAGGCACTTTTGCTGACCCTCTGCAAATAAATCCATTCTTAATGGATTTGAATGAAGGTGGATTTTCAATGCTCCAGATTCACAGTGCCACCCTATAGCTACGGTTTTGCTTGGCATCTGCTTCCTCTCCCCACACCAGAGAAGCCAGGGATGATTCAGACCTCTGCTAACAGAGGACCATCCAAGAAAAGGTCTTTGCCTAGCACATCCTCCTGGCTCATGGCTGGTCACTGCCAGCAGAAGTTTTAAGGTGGCACCATGGTGGTCTGCTACGTGAGCATCAAGGCTCTCTCGTAGGAATGATAAACAACTGGCTGGAGTGTGAATGTCATTTTTGGGAGGGGCACATGAAGAGGCTGGGAATAGGCACTAGAAATAGGCCTAGAAATAGGCACTCAAGGCAAAACAATGGCATCAAGTAGGTAACAGGTAAACCTTACTATCTGATCTGGTTAGGTATACCAAACCAAAAGCAAAGGTCCTGCTTTAAACAAAGGAGCCAGCCTGGTTTTGATCAGTAAGTCATTGCAGACAGTCATTAGCGCTCTATTGGCCAGATACTTCAAGCTCCACTGCAAAACCTGTGTGCCTAAACCACAAATATTTGCAGCGCATCTCATGACACAAAAATGCAAATCAAGTTGTCTCCACAAAAGACAACAAGCTTCTGCAAATGTGATCCATAGTCTTAGTCTTTTCCATGCACCCACTAAGGGCAGTAGAGGAGGTCTTAAGAGGATATATGGAGCTCAGAGCAAGGGGGACCAGAGAACATGGGAAAGGGGAGGACAACTGAAAAGATAGAGAAAACCTTAGGACAAAAGTGGGGAGGAGGTAGGAGAAGGAAAACTGAGAAGGGTAAAGGAAAACAGTGCATGAGGGAATGAACTGAGAATGTGGAGAGCCGATAAGCTAAATGGGATAAAAATACTGTTTTGGTAAGTGTAAGCTGCCTTTTCCAGATAACCTGGGGCAAAATGCTGGTTTGCCACAGAGCTCATAAAACTGCAATAGGTGGCCCTTTTTGGTTTTGTTTTCTTTTGTTTGTTTAGTGAAAGCCTGACAACTGTATTAACTTTCTTTTGATCGAAATATGTTTGTGCTAGTCCCTTAACCATTCGTATGTAACAGAACAAAGGTGCAGCCTGCACACCTCTTCTTCGGAGTCTTTTATGGAAGCAAGCGTGGAGGAAAGTTCATTGCTTTGCGAAGGAATTGGTCTGATCATAGTTTCCAGTGTGCAAGCTTCAGATCCTCCAATTTTTTTTCCTTGCAAATATATCCAGGCCCAAGCATAGCTACTATCAGTAGTGCAGTTGGGGAAAAAAAAACCACAAAGCAGAAAGCACGATCGACAGGTCATTTGTGTTGTCCTACAGGCAGGCCTTGAAACTTGCCAAGTTCGGCAAACCTTTGGATACACATTAATGAAGAAGCTCTGCCAGAGGTCAGAAGGTAATTTGCTTCTTGTGTCAGGTGGGCCTCATGATATTTTCCTTTCTGTAAAATGCATAAAAGATCTTGCCAGAAGCACAAACCTCACTGCTCAGTTCTCAAAGCACAGCTGGGAAGGAAGGAGGCAGAGATCAGCTGGGAAACTTGCCCAGATTTCACGGTGCTCGTGTCACACAGAATCACGGACCAGCTGAGGTTGGAAGGGACCTCTGGAAACTACCGATTTCAACCCCCCTTTCTCAAAGCAGGGTCAACTTGCTCGGGGCTCTGTCCAGTTGGGTTTTGAATATCTTCACGGATGGAGGCTCCACAGCCTCCCTGAACACCTCTTCCAGTGTTTGGCTGCCTTCACAATGAAAATTATTTTACGTAAGTTTAAATGGAATTTCCCATATTTCAACTTGTGCTCATTGTCCCTTGTCCAGTCACCACTGAGGAGATCCTGTCTCTGTCTTCTTTATTTTTCCCCATCAGATATTTACACACATTGATAAGATGGCCCTGAGCCTCCTCTCCTCCAGGCTAAACAGTCCCAGCTCTCTCAATCACTTCTTGTATCAAAGATGCTCCAAGCTGTTAATGATCTTCATAGCCCTTTGCTAGACCTGCTTCAGTATGTCCATGTCTGCCTTGCACTGGGGAGCCCAGGCCTGGACCCAGCACTCCAGCTGTGTCTCACCACAGAGCAGAGGTTCACCTCCCTTGACCTTCCTAGGTGCAGCCCAGGGTGCCATCTACCTTCTTTACTGCAAGGGCACGTTGCTGCCTCATGGGCAACTTCTTGTGACACCCTGGGACCCCCAGGACCTTTCCTGCAAAGCTGCTCTCCAGCCAGTCAGTCCCAGGCACCTCTGCAGCCCCAGACCAGGAGAGCTGCACCCTCCCTCAGGAGCTGGGACTGCATCCAGTGCAGTGCCTGGGTGGCTTCTCCATGTGGTGCCAGGGATTGTGCCCTGTAGCACATCACCACCATCGCTCAGCATGTGCACACTGTTGTCAGCAGAGTTTCCGGGGAATCCAGATGCCTTCTTTTGACATCTGTATCGGGTTTATGTGGCAAGGCTGTGGTAGTGGGGGGCTGCAGGGGTGGCTTCTGTGAGAAGACACCAGGAGCTGCCTTCATGTTGGGCAGAGCCAGCTCCAGCCACCTCCAAGATGGACCCACCGCTAGCCAAAGCTGAGCCCATCAGCGATGCTGGTGGTGCCTCTGTGATAACATATTTAAGAAAGGGTAAAAACACGGCGCAGCGGCAGCTGTGAGAGAGGAGTGAGAACATGTGAGAGAAACAGCCCTGCTTGCAGACACCCAGGGCAGAGCAGAAGGAGGGGAGGAATGCTCCAGGCACCGGAGCAGAAATTCCCCTGCAGCCCATGGTGAAGACCATGGTGAAGCAGACTGTCCCCCTGCAGCCTGTGGAGGACCACGGGGAGCAGATATCCACACTGCAGCCCTTGGAGGGCCCCATGCCACAGCGTGGACATGCCCTGAAGGAAGCTGCAGCCCATGGAGAGGAGCCCACGCTGGAGCAGGTTTGCTGGCAGGACCTGTGGCCCCGTGGGGGACCCACGCTGGAGCAGCCTGTCCATGAAGGACTGCACCCCGTGGAAGAGACCCACGCTGGAGCAGTTAGTGAAGAACTGCAGCCCGTGGGAAGGACTCACGTTGGAGAAGTTCGTGAAGGACTGTCTCCCGTGGGAGGGACCCCACGCTGGAGCAGGGGAAGAGCGTGAGGAGGAAGGGGCAGCGGAGATGAGGCATTATGGACTGACCGCAACCCCCATTTCCCATCCCCCGGGGAGTCCGAGTGATGTTGAGCCTGGGAAGAAGGGGAGGAGGTGGTTTTATTTCGTTTTATTTCTGACTTTCCTACTCTGTTATTAATTGGCAATAGATTCAATTAATCTCCCCAAGCCGAGCCTGTTTTGCCCGTGTCGGTAATCGGTGAGTGATCTTTACTCCCGCAGAACCGCAGGAGGGGACGCAGGGCAGCCCACGCACCCAGCCAGCCCCGTCGGGGCCG
>NW_008794709.1:172465-174416 GCF_000699145.1 Aptenodytes forsteri
GGCTGACCTCAGGGGCTTAAATCCCGCCCTGGGAGCTGGCGGGGTGTCTGCCGGCCCTCTGAGCGCCCCGCGGGAGGCTGCCGCCTCAGCCGGGGCCGCGGGAAGCGCGGGCGCACGGTCCTGGTCCGCTGCGGGGAGTGACCCCGGCAAACCGTGCTAAATCCTTGTTGCGTGGAAACGGTGCTCGGCTGAGGTCTGCAAAGTATCTTACTAGTAAAAAAACCCCACTCCAGTGTCTTTTGTTTGGTTTAGATTGGGTTTGTGATTTTTTTTTTTTTTTTTGTTAGCAGTGAATGTGAACTTGCAAGTGCTTTTGTTTGGTTTGCAGGCATGCTTTATATGTGTTCTTTCAGTAACTGCTTTATCTTTCATTTTATTCAAGGCAGCGTCCCTTCTCTAGCAGCTGGTCTTCTCTTTGGTGGCTTAGCAGGACTAGGTGCCTACCAGCAGTCCAAAGATGCAAGGAACGTGTGGCTTTCCCTCGGTAAGTTTGCTCGGCACCCAAGTACTAAGCGTTACTGGTAGCAGTGGGAATAGT
The DNA here is from genome assembly GCF_000699145.1 of Aptenodytes forsteri. Taxonomy (NCBI): domain Eukaryota; kingdom Metazoa; phylum Chordata; class Aves; order Sphenisciformes; family Spheniscidae; genus Aptenodytes; species Aptenodytes forsteri. The sequence continues at coordinate 173,004 of NW_008794709.1, forward strand.
AACCTTTTTTCTAGCACATTTCAGCCTATCTGTGCCCTTTTATTTATACAAATGTTGTAAGTGGTGGCAGGACCTCCTGCCCATAGCCAGGATGTTTTTGTGTAAGAGCACGGTACCTGGTTCTAAGATGTAGGTTGTCCTTCTGGAAGCCAGAGTTGGTGAGAAATACCCATCTCCTCTGCCAGATGAGAGACTGTGTTAAACTAACGTAGGCACAGCGAACGTATGTGAAAAATGTTTGGTTGTGAAGCAGCATTTTTAGTGTATGGTCATGGAATAGGCATTTTAGCAATAGTGAAAGCACTGTGACAAGCAGTATGTGGCTTTATGGAATATTGGTTTGCACAAGCATCTCAGAAGAAGAGCAGTATATGTTTTAATCCATCACATGCTGTGGAAGAAACAGTCTGAAGTATATAAAAGAAGGGAGGGAACGATCTATTCTCCTTGCTTACCGGTAGATGGGACAAGAAGTTGTGGGCTTAGCTTGCAGTTAACCCTTCCAGGTGAAGGAATAGATCAGGTGAACCTCAGGGACTTCGATCACTGCAGGACTTTAATAACTGGTTAGCCCAGTATCTGTCAGGAATTGATCTTGCCTTTGGGCACTAGGTTAGCCTAGGTGACCTCTTGAGGTTCCTTCTAGTTCTGTAGCTACGCCATAGTATTATTAGTGTTATGATGCTACAGCATTACAGTGATTTAAGACTACTTGAAACCAAGGGGACTTGATCACGTAATGTGCTGAAAGGCTTTATGAAGCCCCTGGTAGATCCTGCAGAGGACCAAACTGCCTTGTCAGTAAGGAATGAAATGTAAAACACAGCTCAATAAGAAGCAAAGTTTCCACTTGTGAACTTTCTCTTCCACTCAGGCATACTGTGGGAGTGGCTGTGCATCTCCCGCACGAGTTTTTAGGCAGTGTCATGACAGAAAGATGAGCAGCTTCCGTATATCCTGATGTGGTGCATGTATTGCTTTCAAGTGGACCTCCTGAAAGCGGTGTTGTGTCCCAGTCTAGAACAACTCTTTATTCATCCATTCTTCCTCAGCCCTGCTGCGATGTGCAGTTTCAGCTCCTGCTGAGCTTTAGGTTGGTCACAGTACATCAAGGGTAGAAATCCAGAAGAACAACCTTGACAGAGTATCTTTAGAATACCTTTTGCACTGTCTGATGCAAACAAACTTGAAGCTTTGGAGAAAGGTATACAACACCTCTACCTGCCCTTCTTCTTCAAAGAAACAATGGCCCTGTAACCCGGGTCCTGCACTTCGGCCACAACAACCCCATGCAGCGCTACAGGCTTGGGGAAGAGTGGCTGGAAAGCTGCCCAGCAGAAAAGGACCTGGGGGTGCTGGTCGACAGCCGGCTGAACATGAGCCGGCAGTGTGCCCAGGCGGCCAAGAAGGCCA
>NW_008794709.1:174909-211476 GCF_000699145.1 Aptenodytes forsteri
GGTCGACGGTTGGACTTGATGATCTTAGAGGTCTTTTCCAACCTTAATGATTCTATGATTTTATGTGAATATTGATGGGATTTTTTTTCCAGACTGAGATTAAATAATTTGGAGTAATGTTTAAAATGTTAGTTGCTCTTTCAGTTTGATCCCTTCGATTGCTTTCTGTTTGCTAATTCATATGTTCAGGTGGGGTTGTTTTATTTCTAGTTGTAGTGTTTAGTGCCACCTTCCAGTACAGAGAAATGGGAACTGTAATAATATTTGCCTCCCACATAGTGAACTTTGTCACCGTCCCAGCTTTCTGGCAGTTTTGAGCCTATCTGTATTCAAGGAAATAATTGTTCTTCTGCAAGCAAGGAGAAACTGAGGGAGAGTTAGTGATCTGCCCGGAGGACTGGAGGTTGTGGGCGATCAGGCAGTGGTCTCAACCCTGATGAGATCTACTCGCTTCTAATGAGCAGTGGAGCGTGCTTACCAAAGCTGCTGGGAAGCTTGCAACAGCTCTACTGTTCAACAAAAATAAGTAAAATGTTTGCATATGCTTCCTTGTGGAGAGGAGGGAGGCGTTCCTCTCTGTAGACATAGGCCTCTTTGGTTGGCACCGCTAAATGTCCAAGCGTTGCAGTGCTGCGCTGGTGTCTCTATTTCGGATAGATCTGACTGGGCTTCTTTTCAACAGTGGCGTCTGGAACCTTGTCTGCTGTTATGGGAATGAGATTTTACAACTCCAGAAAAGCGATGCCAGGGATAATTGCTGGTACCAGGTAGTCACCTGTCTTTTGTTCTTGTCTGTATTTTTTAATAGGCATTTTATTTAACTTATTTGTGGATTATATTGTTTTAAAAATGTTACGTGGTAAGTTCTGTGAAAAATGAAGTCTTACGGTGGAGTTCAGCTAAATGAAATAATGTCAATGTTTTCTTCCTTCTTGTTCTTTATGGGATTTTTGCCCCCCCCCCCTTTTTTTATAACAACTGTTTTGTTCAACAGTTTACTGATGGTTGGACGGCTTGGATTGCAGATCATGGAAAAGCCTCTTGAGCCGTAAGTCTGCATCAAGTCCCTTGAAGATACGTGATTTGAGAAGCCTGAAAATGCAACTGCCTAAATGTGCTACACAAAAGTGGAAAAGGCACTGCTGTCTGTGCATGGTATTTTTCATATCCTAACGCATGTGGGTTGTGTTTTTAAAGAACCAACATTGAGATCCCTGTTATGTCTTCCAGAATGGTATTTGTCTTAACATTTTCTGCACTGCGAAGCAAGAAAATATGAGTATAGCATTAGTTTGGCTTCTGGTCCTGCAACTTACTGCAGGCAAAGACCTCTTGGCACTTGCATACAGACAGTTGCAGGACTGAAGCGTAAATGTACATTTGGACTTGTCATTCTAAAATCATCTATACCTCTAAAACGAGGGGAGAGGAGTTGCCAATTTCTCACTAGTAATTAATATAACAAACATGCTTATTACGTCACCTCTCCCCTTCCACTTCCCTGCCAGTTTATCCGGTCATCATGTTTGTCAGTCAGGGACTTTGTTCTCCCAGCACTGTGCGTTAGAACCTGGTCCCACAAAACACAATCACAGAGCAGGCTGTCAAGGTTCTGCTGTAATGCAATGAAGGCAAACCTGTTACTTGCAATTACTTGTAAGCAAAAGTGCCCAGCTAAATGTCATCGTTTCACTTTTACAGATTATCATTCATAAATCAAAAATATGCTTTATTAGATAATGCTGAACTGTAGGCATAGCTCTTGCATTTCATGAGAATTAAAATGTTATTCTAAATAAACCAACAAATCATTATTACAAACTTCTGTGTTCTACACAACTATTTTTTTTTCTTTAATTGTTCATCTGGATTGATACAGTTTGGTGCCTTTCCCGCAGGGTGTCTGGATATATTTGTGAACGTGGATTGTGTAAATTATCTCTATTCCATTCCCTGAATCTAGTGACTTGTAAATATAAAAATCCCATGAACTGGGAGGAAGTACAGAGAACAAAAGCATACAGACCATATGTTCAGACAAGTGTTACATTAAAATACATTTTTTTTTTTTCTGAGAGGAATCATCTATTTCAGATTTGAAAAACGCTCTATGAAAGTTTATTTAAAGACTGAAGGGCTCAGTTGATCAGTCTTTGTCCTCAGCTGATTCCCCTGATGCCTGAAATCATTCTAAATATAAACCTGCCAAGCAGAAGTAATCCTGGGAGCTACACATAGATGGTAGTGTATCCCTTTTCTGGTCTCATTTAACTTGCGTCCCTTTCTGCACAGATCCTGAGCTTCGATTTCCTCAACCGTTCTTCTTTGGTGGCTGGTACTGGGAGAGATGGAAGCAGTGGGATCGATCTGTTAGATTGGTGAGACTCTGGAGTTGCTCAGAGTTCTCTAAATATCAGGCTAGTACCTTAGCAGGAGGGTGGTATCTTGTGGTCTTCCTTCCCTCTTTCCTTGTTGCAGCAAAACGGGCAGGGCAGTGACCCCGCACTGCCTGAGCAGGAGGTGCAGAGCTAGTCCGGTGGCAGTAGCCAGGCTCTGCCAGCAGAGCAGTGGTTTGCCAGGCAGGTCGCAGTGATGAGGCAGGGCCGCGGTCAAGCCAGGATGCCAAGGCAGCGGGCTGCGTTCCAGTTCCGCAGGGACATGGGCCAGGCATGGGCACAGCTGCCGCACAGCTCCGGCAAGGGCATGGGTCTCAGCAGCCTGCTCCCAGGCCACACAATTTGGGTCAGAGCTGGCTTGAGCACAGGCAGCGAGAGCTCTTGGGCGTGAACTGTACTCAGGGCACCTTCCTAGAGCCTTTATTCGTCAGCCTGCAGAGTTCAGCTTCAGGTGCTCACCCGTATTTACTTCGCTCTCTTACCCTCCCTGCGTAGAAACAAGGGGTGCGCAGGACAACAGATGGTTTGTTTATAAATCATCCTTTTAAGTGCCTAATCCCAGGCTGTGGACCCAGCGTTGGTGGGCAGGTGTCTGAATGTCTTTGCCCTAGCTCGAACAGGTTAATAAGCCAGACATTAGTATTTAATACACTTCTCTTTAAACTACCGTACAGGTTATTTGCCTCTCCATATTGCTTTTGAAGCGGTTATCTTCTGTGGAAGTAAGATGCAAACATAAATGCATCCCCTGCAATAAGCTGAGAAGAGCCACGATCCATCAGTTTTCTAATTGTACAATGCTGGTCTCAAATCGGGTAACGCACGTTTGGGCTGCAGTTGTCCTTTAATGGAATAAAGACAATAGAAAGCCGGGAATTGGACTGATAAGCTTTTAAACTCTTAGAGCAAAGTGTTAAGCCTTGCTGCTGTTCCATGAGCTTTGGAAAGCAGTAGCTTGAGTTGAGAACTGCTGGTAGAACTCTAGTTACCACTTTTCAGTTCAGGAGAAACAGTAGTAATCCAGACAAAGGGAGGAGAGAAAAGCTTGAGCCTTACACACTTTTTACCCCCTTGGAACTTTATCAGTATATACTAAATTTCTTGAGCATTAGATGGCATTTCTGCACTAACAGTTCAATGTGTACCAATGAATCGCAGTTAAAATGACTGTACAAAGCCTATCAGCCTCTTATGACTGTTTTTTCTTGCTGTTTACAAGAAAAATTTCTTAGCGCTTGTCATGCTTTAGTTATGGACAAGTAAAGGCTGTTACAGTTATGTCAAAGCCGTTTCAATGTTCATCAGCATATGGTAAGAACAGCATGTTTCTTCTAGCCATATTTAGTGCCATAAATAGTACCTATTTATTTTTCTGCTCTAGGTGATTTATGGACATGTGAGCTATGGACACATTATTAGTTAATTCCTTGACCAGACTGTGATTTTAACTAAGTCTCAGACATCTTGTACTAGAGATGAGTGATTCATTTCTCTCGTTTTTTAATTATAAAACCAGTGCATTTATGCCTGTTACAGAAAGTCTGAGGTTGTCCTTCATTGCCATAGCCGGTTACAGATCTATTCTACAGATAAATTAAGATGCATTTAAATAGCATAGGGACATCTGTTAATGCTAAGGGAATGACAAATACTTAAGCCTAGACCAATGGCAATTGAATTAAAGTCCCCAGCGCATTACTAACCAGATATCCCTATCTCTGTATAGCTCTTCCAGTATTAAAGTGGCATTTTCTTTAGGTGCGATTTTCATAACAGAATACTTGACTTTTTGGTACAACTGTTTTAGATTAAATTGATTTCCAGTAAGTTAACATAACCCATATATTATGGCACATTAGGTCAACAACAGGAATTTAAATATTTATATGCAGTTATAAAAGCCACACAAATACATTTCTTTTTTACAATGCTTAAAGTAATCATTAACAGCTTTACATCCTTAAAGAACATACTAATTTTGTACTTTAAAATGGCAGGTTTAATGTAACTACTAGGTCTAAAGCATCTATTCTAAATGCAGTTGTTAACAGAAGTAGCCTAGCTCAACATCCTAAAAAACAATTTATTGTACATTGGAAGGTCCTTTGCGGGATATGACTATAAAACTTAGCACAGAAGCCAGGGAAGGTACTGAATGAGCATATAAACAGTGAGGTATTGCATTAATAAAGTTGATGTGTGTTTTTAGGTACCTAAGTTGGCCTTTAAGATCTAAACCAGAAAGCAACATCTTTGAAGAACAGCCCAATATCCTCCCTCATGTAGCTTATTCAACTTGTGTAGTTTAGTTTGATCACACAATAAAGACATGTAGAAACAGGAGTTTACTGATAATTCATGCCTTTTTGGCTAATTCACCCTTAAAATGACTGACAGACTGCAGTGATTCAGGCTCCTTAAAATGTCACTGTGACCCTCCGTTGACAGGACAGATACAAATCTCCACAGATCTTCGACCAAAAATGGTCATAAGTTAATTATAACAGTAGAATCTAATTTTTAGGCTTCACTACAGCTCGGCAACGAAAGTCTAGCGTTCAGTACTTGTTTAACTATTTTCCAATATTGCTGTATCATTCTATAGCCATATACGGGCCAAGTTTTTAGACCTTCCTTGTCTAGTATTTATCAGTGGATTGCTTATGTCCCGCTACGAGGAGTTAAGTTCTCATTGCTATTATGAGTATTTGCACATTACAGACCCTAAGTAACTCTTAGGTACAAGTTGTGTGAGAGTGTGGTGGTCTTCACAAAGCCCGATCTGTGCTTTCACTCTCATCTTTCTGGTAAGGAGCCAGCCCAAGACCTGAAAGCCTGCTGCCGCCCTGCTTTAGCCCTGCTTCTAGCTGCTTGTGTACCTGAAAGCAAGCATATGCCAATAGAGGATGTTGCATTGGGCGAACAACCATAACAGTTGTTTTAAGAGTACGAGGACAGGAGATCCATCTATAGAAAAACGTCGAGTGAAATCTACTTCTCAGTAGTTTTGGCAATATAAGTTACGCAATACTTCAATAAATCCTACTTTATAGCCAGTATTTTACGTGGTATTATATGTATTATACAGGTAATAGAACAAAAGGTCTTTTTTTCTTCTTTACTACTGCATAGTCTTAGGAAAAGTGAGAGCAAATAGGCATTTCAGGTTTCCAGTGCAGGAGAACTGAACATAGCTCACACAATATCTACATAGGATGGCATTTTCTATCTGTTTCCTCCGTATTTGGCCACCCAGTCTGTTCTTCCATGTACTGGCTGAATTGTTGGTGAGCGAGTTAAAACAGTCACGTTTTTTGCTGCTGAATTGAAAGTAGGACCTGGTAACTGAGCACGAGCAGCTTTGGTTTTCCAGGAATAATCTGAAAGGAACAAGAACTCAGAATTAGTTAGGACTCAACAGGTATTTCACTCCTTTACAGATAAAAGAACGAGAGCTTAAAGATGACTTGTGGTACTCAAGGATGCTAACACAGCAGGATGCTTTGGTCTCTGATATGCTGTCTATGCTTGTTTTCAGATAAGGTTAATGTTTCCTATAGTTTATCTTACTAGTAATTCTCATCTACTGGATACTTGTTTTGGAGCAATCCCTTGGGAAAACACTGAGACTGAAATTCAGTGGAAAAACTGATGTGTATGTCTACAACTGTATCTCCTATTACAAAACGGCTACAGAATGGAGGTGTTCTTTCCTCTATCTCAAATATTTGAAAAAGCATATAACTATAACATTGCTAAACTTATTAAAACCCAAACAGCCTGGACTGAAGGACAGCTTCTGGAGACTCTCTTGTTCCTGTTGGGATTTTATGCCTTTTATTCCCCTCCTGCTTAGCTGAGAACTCCTAGGATACCTGGTGGCGAGTCCTCTTCCTCTCCATTTCCTGTTTCTCTATCGATTTCAGAGGGTCTGTTCCAAGTCCTTGCGTTTTTTTATCCCTTATACTGGCATCCACCTGGTTTCAGGCACTGGTAGTAGTGCACTACTATATTCCCAGCCTTCCTACTCAGATTTCCCCTTTCTGCATTTCAGATAGACAGTCACTACTTCCTCAAGCTTCATGTGATTAAAGTAATTGCCCTGCTGCAGGGGCTGACTGCTCATGGTTTTCTTCACGTTCATCACCAATTCTGCCATTTTTCCAAGCCTTTAAAGTCAGTCATTTGGGACCTCTCTTACATATAAGAAGAAATCCTATTAGGATTTGTATATATAAGAAATATATATACTCCTGCTATACCTTACCATTGTTTCCTTAGCATTCCTAAAGTATGTCTTGCCCCTTGCATTCCTACTTTGTAGTTTAGTCTTCTTTTATTAGATGTTACTGATACTTTTTTTTTTTTAATTTAACATGTTATGGGTAAAATACTTCTTTTTTTGGTGCCTATGTATCATTCTGTTTCTTATGGAAACCCACCTATTTTTGGTGGTATTTTTCAACAGTGGGTTGAACCCATCAAGACATTTAAAAAGGAGGAATCTCACGGACCTGAAACTGGGGGTCAGGTCTCCACCTCTTTGAAAACTAATGCTGTTCCTTTTTATTGTAGGCTGGCATTCCCTGTCTTTCATCAGCGAGTACAATTCCAGCCTACCCTCTCTTGGCAATGAAGGTCACTTTTCTTGGGTCTTGGCATTGCATTTTCCTCAGAGAAATTTATCTTTTTTACTACATTAAATTATTTAAATTATGGCATTAAAAAACTTAACAAACGAAGAGAGCAAAAACAATTGGGAGCACAACTTGTTTCAGTTTGGATAATACAAAGCAAAGGGTCACCAAAAATGTTAATGTTCAAGTATTGACAGATAGGAGATAAAAACCTGCCATTTGCTTCATCCTTATCTCTCTTCCCATGCAAGTCTGCAGAGTTTAGGCTAAATGTGAGGGGTTTCAGCAATAGGATTCTTGCTCTTCTCCAGGACATGGAAGAGCCTCTTAATTGACCTCCATCTGCCAGCCTTTCTGACTTTTACTACACATTTGCCATTTCTAATTACAGATTAACAGTGAATTTATTTCCCTTTGGATCACCATAAGTAATTCCTTTTCATTCTCACTATTCACAGCGGTCTAGAGATAGTTGCAGATTTTGTCCTCCTGTGAACTTCTTGATCCACACACTGTGACAAATCAAAACTCTCGTTGTTGTGTTTCAGCGGTGAGTTGATAAGATAATGAAGTGCAGCTCCAGCCTTCCCTGGTGGGTTTCTGATCAACTCAGACTCAGAATATGCATACATCCAAGTGTATTTTATATATGCGTGCCATCTCCTTCCTTCCCTCCCTCCCTCCCTCCCTCCCTCTCTCCTTCTCAGAAGTCACTTGCAGGTTCCTAAGGGGAACAGGTAACTCAAAAGAGCAAGTCAGCAAAAAGACAACATTATTAAGCAGGACCATATCAGATTGGTCTGCCATAGGCCCTTTAGTTAAACAATTCATGATTAGTTTAGGGCCTTGCTATTTCCTCTGAAGTAACTAGAGAAGTGTGCTGCTGGGTTTTGGACAACAGCTTTAAATCTTCGCTCACAAACCAGTTTCTCCTGCATCCTGAGCACTTCTGTTCATCTTCTCTGAATCAGAAACATACCAACAAAGAAGGTGCTCAGAATGTCATCCATACCGCAGAGGATCCAAGGTAACAGTTACATTCAGAACAGGCTTCACATTGTTTTTAACTGATGAATGGAACAGTCTTTTAATGTGCTTGTTAATGTAATGTACAGCTATTATATTGTTACTGTATCATAACTATTAAGAACTGGTCATTTGCATTCTCTTGTTTGGCTTTTATCTTCTATAATGTAGCAACATTGAAAGTTTGATGTCACAAAGCACTCTTGTGATACTTCATGGGTACAAGAGTAGTGTCATCTCAGTACCCACAGACTTACATAGCCAACATAGTGAGATGAAGACACAGTGAAAACCTGCCTTACATGACCACTGCAGAAACCACAAACCAACTAGATAGGGCCAGTAAATAAGAGAGCAAGTAATTTTAATTAACTGCTTATACCGTATCTGTAACATTATTTGTGAATGTACGAAGTCACTTGATGAAGGTCTTTGCCTTTTTCTGAAGTTGTGGAGGTCACTGTAAGCACGGATCGGCATAATTCAGTTGCATTAAGTGACATTAAACTGATTAAAGACCCACACAAGACAGCCCCAAGCTACATTAAAGTCACTGTCAAGAAAATTCCTCCAAATCCACTCAAATATAAGGCTTTTTTTAAAACCTGAATGTATGTATTTTGCATACTTACTAGTTGATGACTGCACCGATTCCTACTAGCTACATAAATCATGGATTTATATTTGTGTCTAATCTACATGACCATTACTATAGAGTTGTGGAGTACTTTTACAATTCTGCTTAGCCCTTCACCACTAATGAACAGTAGTTTAGCAAATGGTCCAAACCTTCTAGAATTACAAAACATTTGCACCTTTATTTTCTCTTTTACGTAACAAACAATAGTAGCAATAGTTTCTCAGGGTATCAGGACTGCCTCTAGACACCTACATTCAATTTACGTATGTTGAGAACAATTTATGCCCAAGAATTTTATTTACAAAACTTGGAGGAAAACCTTACTAAGGGCTAATAAATCTTTTAAGAAGCATGGGAAATGAACATTTCTCTTTGTCTCAGGTATGTATGGTAAAAGGATGTTCCTTACCCGATGCAGGTGCACCAAGAGGAGCTAGCTGTATCCGTTGTCCAGCTGATCCAACCTCTTTTTTATGACAGGAAGGGATATATACTCCTGATGGGTTGTAAGCAGCACCACTTACAAAGCCAGGATTTCCTGTTGACATTACAGAGTTTTAGTATTTTCAGCTGCATACAGGAAACCTTGCCTAGTTTTTATAGTCACTTCAAAATACATTTGCAGTACCACAAGAGTAAGTATGAGTGTTCTTTAAAAACTCCCTAGTTTTTTCCAACTCCCTGTTGAAAAAAAAGTATATATACATTCTTTGTTCTGTGTATTAGTTGGACCCTTTACAGCCCCTAACAAACTCACTAAGTTGCAGATCCAGTACATCTGATATGCAGTTCAGCGGGAATAAAGACGAGAGCAGGATGAACATTTTGTTAGTACTTTCATTAAACTTAGACCACATAGAAGGGTTTACACTGAGTTTTAGAGAAAGGCAGGATCTTACTTACAGCTACTTGCTTTGCTGGAAGCTGGTTTAAGCACTTCAGTAGTTGAAAACTAGCGCTCAACAGTACTCTTGTGCTCAACATGTTCGGCCTAAATCTATCTAAAATAATGGAACCAAAGGGTCTTGTGGGAAGTAGTGCACCACTTGAAGTTGACTTTGCTGGTTCCACAGTTAAAGGCCTGCTATAACAGTCAGACCCAATTACCCTCTTTCTTTAACCCCGGTTATAATTTTGTTGTACCTAGTTTTGGTCCAGATCTTTCTTTAAAGCAGTGCTACCTTGGGAAGGCTGACAAAACCATCCTCATTTGGAAGTTGAGAAACACTGTGCATTTACACACGAAATCAGTACTGAAATCATTGTCCAATGGCAGAGGGATCTGTTACAATATTTAGACTCACTGCTTCAAGAAAATTTCTTACCTTCTCCATGTCTGTCATCACTTGGGACAGTGTTAAGACTGTGCTGGCACAACGTCCAGAGAGAAATGCTTTTCTCCAGTGGTGTGGTTCTGTATTCAGTAGTGTTAAATTTCTGAACTACAAGGCCATACACAGCAGTTTTAATTTGACCTTTATCAAGTGTGAGCATTTTTATCATAGTAATATTCAGCATGGTTGCAATGGTAGCTGCAGTAAAACATGCAGTATCTGATTTGACAGTTTTTCTGTCTCCTAAATCTCTGGCCTCAGTGCAATCCCAAAATGTTCCTCTTCACACAAACACTCTCAGTCCTCTGTGATAATTTCAGAGCTCAGAGCAGTGGATCTATAAGCTGCAAAATTGGTCATCTACAAACCCAAAAAGGTATCCTCAGCTAATTACAGCTGTGTTGGGTCATTGCATACCTCCCTGCTCAGGAGCACTAACAAAAAAAGCCTTCAGCTAACTCAGTTTTGCCAGCCTCCTCAACCTGTCACTTCTATCAGTCCTGCAAATAGCTGGGTCTCCATGTGGTTTCCCTGTGTCCAGTTGATGCCGGTCTCCAGCACAGTAAAGAATGACGCAAAAGTCCTGGTGAAAAATACAACTTTATTAAAGTATTCTAATAAAATTTAACTTTCTCGTAGTCTTTAAGTTCTTCCTTTTCAGGAATTTGCCTGAAAAAGAAAAGCAACACAGTTTTAGTGGTTTGTTTACCTGCCTGTGCACATACACACACATTCTCTTATTCCCCCAGTTCCTAATTATTTCACTGGGAGTGGTTCATAGCTGTGACAGCTCAGTAGCTATTCCTTAAAATTCTGAGGTCTGAAAATAAGAACATAACAGGCCTCAATTAATATAACCTCAAAAAGACTACTTCTGTCTGCTTCTTATCTACAGCTCAGCAAAGCTGCCTATCTGTCAAAAATTGCTCAACCATTTTTTGGTTCTCCTTACCTCTCGATGTCCAATGTCCTTTATGAACCCTTCTGCAGGAAATGGAAGAGTGGAGCCAGGAGGAACAGTCTAGGTGAAACTGAGAGGTCTGAAGGGGTGGTCTTTTGTTGGATGAGAACAAGGGAAGGAGAAGGAGGGAAAAAAAAGTTCAGTATAAAATAACAGAAAAACTACAAATAAAAAAAATCCTATTGAAAAGCACAGTTCCTTACCTCTGACCACTGCTGCACAAAAGAAGGGGTTCTTGCTATAGAAGTATTCATCCATGAGGCATCCAGGAGGTCTGGCAGCAGGTGTATAGGCAAGCATTCATGGCCATGATGTCAGCAAGTATAAGCGTGGCCCAGGCCGTACCCCCTACCCTCAAACAACACATACCTGATTCTTCATAAAGGATAAAGTCACTGAATCGTTTGAGCTGGGTAGTGAGTTAAAAAACCCCTATGAATAGCTGCAATGAGACATATCACACAGGCAGTACACACCAGAGGGGCCAGAAACTGGGAGAGGTGAAACATTCCAGCAGCTTTAAAATGCTCGCAGCGAACAATGTGTTTAGACACAAACTAGGCTGCCTGGAAACCTGAGTTTCCACCCCTCTTACACTCAGGTAACTCCACCAAAATCTATGCAATCATAGTGCTGTAAAATTGGTGTAACAGATAGAGAATCAGAAAGCAGTCAATGATGCAAGTCCCAAGTGCTGTTGTGAACAAGCAGTCCTTCAGGAGAGATGCACATGCTGCTGCTTCAGGATCGCTTCTTCACCATTATCCAGCAACAGTGCAGTGACATGCTGTGGATTATAATTAGGGCAAAATATTCCTTGTCTTTTAAAGCACAATAAGTGCGAAGAGTCCAGAAGAAGTCACAATGAAGAGAGCAAGGTTTGACAAAACAGATTACAACTGAAAATGAAGTATATGATCACCTGGAATCTGCAGTATAAGTGCAATTTTTACAAGAAAATGTAAAACATAAATATGAAATGTGCAAAGAACCAGGCTATAATTGCTATAAATTACCTTTTGGATCCTCTAATCTTTCCTTCAACCTTTCTTTGCATGATAGCTTTTCAATAGGTATAATTAAGTTCTCATCTGTAGACAAAGAAAATGAAAGGAAGAAAAAGACAGAAAGACAGAATTTTAGAAAAAGTGTATGAAGAACCTGGCTAGGTGATGTAAAAGAAATGAGGGAAAACAAAGCAAGAAAGGACAAATATCTGACATTTTTGTAACTATAACGTCTCATTCCTATGTTTTCTCAAGCAGGAAATGTTACTCTAACAAGTTACTTTACAAGGTCCTTTCTAATAATGGAATAAAAATGTGGTTTACCAACAATGCAATCACATTCCAGTCACACAAATACATAAATCACAAGTTTAAGCACTCAGGTGTATCTGCAAAGTTGACTGATCATAACCTTACAATTCTTCATAAATAAAGTATTTGTAACTATTTGCTCTTATCTTATTTCACCTTAGGGCAATGTTGTGGATGAGGACAAAAAATAAGCACTTAAATACACTAAACATAGTTATTTAAACAGTAAACAGCATACAGTGTCAACTTTCAATTCTGTCAATATGAAAAAAGAAAGCATACATAATTTACATGTGTGTTATTTCCGCGATCGGTGCTCCAGCTATCCTGGTTTCATGTGTATCTGTCTTAAATGTTGTTGCCTCCCCAGTATATGAAACATCGCATGCAATTTAAGATACTGATGGAAATAATACCAAGTATTTTCAAACATACAAAATAATCGGTTTTAGGGTTTTTTCTTTAAACTTTTGGTAGATACCCAAAGTAAGCCAGTAAGACAAAAGCAGGATTTTTACCATTAGCATTCATCTTAATTTTATTTTCAGTGCAATTCAGTAGGTAGATGTCTAGCTTATTGATGCATACTTTTGGAAACAGCTCTTTGCCTTTTTGTGCCTAATTCCCTTGCAAGACTATTTTTTGAGTATATTAATTCTAAGGCACCCAGATACTGTATTTCGGAAAAGAAAAAGGTACATGTGATGATTGCTTAAAAAGTCTGTTCTATTCCATCAAAATTCTGGTAGGTGCTGTTATTTTTCCACTTCCTAAAATCTTTCACACAATTTCAGATGAACGACTTACAGCTCACCTGACTTTCAGAGGGAAAATCAGATTTGTTGACACTGCAGAATGGCTACTAAAGTTCTATTAAAAAGGGGCGCAGCATCTGCACATCAACAAACCTTCTAAAGTTCTTTCTGTACAAGCATGTAAGGCTAAGTGGTTTATTGGCATTAAGGTATTTGGGTGCGACTCATGCTAGTTCGACAATGGCTGCAAAGTTGTTAACCAGGTAACCTCCCATAACAGGGTGATGGGACTGTGTACTTAAAGTACAGAGCTTGGTGGTCAGAAGATACCTGATGCTTTCCTCAGTGAAATCTTAGATAAGCCATTTAACTAGTCTTAGTCTTCACTCTATAAAACGTTGATAATGGTGTTCTTCACAAAACGTAGTACCAAAAGGCACCTTATTGAAAGTTCCTTGCTGAAAATAAGGGGACTTTTCATGCAGCAAAGTATTTAGGACAAGGCTAGCAGATTGTTAAAAGACATGTTTAGAATATTGGGCAGTACTGTTATTACATGAGCACACTACCCACCATCTTGTTTTCTTATGTGAGACTGCTGTTTGATAGTCTTCCACGGCACACTGACCAGGCAGTAATGAGGTCAAACTATTTGCTTAAATTAATACAGTAAAATAATGGTCTAAGAGGATTATGGACAAAAAAAACAACAAAAAAAATGTTAGCCTAGAAGCTAAGGCTGACAACAGAAGTTAAACCAGATGGTCTTAACTAAATTAATTCAATGAAGTATGATGAGATATAATGTGACGGCTTTTAATTACACTTTTACCTGTAGTATTTCTGTTGAAAGTCACTCCTCCTCCAGTATGTGCCAGCGGTTTAGAAAACAACTGGTTGTTCCAGGTTCCATGTGATCCTTCTTTATTGACTGCTACTAAAGAGATACTCTTAGGGTTTACACCTTAGAAAACAAATTATGGAAAGTGTTATAAATACCAATTTTCAAACATAATTCAACCAATGAAAAATTGACATTTCTAGAGCAGTAAACCAACACTGAATTATTTGTGATATAATGTAAACACCATTAACGTAAAAGAACAATGTCCACTGATTAGATTTTTCAGCCAAACCATGAAAACTAGAGACATTGATTTAAGAACAATTGTCTTCATGCTTTCAAGAGAACTTTTAAAAGTCTTTTTAGTACAGTTACTTGGTTTCTATAAAACCATAATCTCATTATTGATATTTTTGACACTCAAACAACGCAAATTAAAAATACCTATCAAAACCTAGGGTTCTCAAGGCTGAAAATAAACTATTTCTTCAAGGGATAAGTTCAAAAGTAGGACAAAGAGGTTCTTGTTACTTCAGCGTGTTACGAGCATTACAAGAGTTAATGGGATTACACAGCATGAAAGCAGCTCCCAGATCTAATGGTAACAGAACTAAAGTAATACAGATAAATAACAAATATGATTTTTGGAGCTGATATTCTCTTAAGAGCTGATATTAATTATTTTTCACATCTATGCCTTTCTCATTGAAAACTCCACTAAAACCAGAGAGACATTAGAAGAAAAAAGAAAGATTAAAAAAGCTAAGAAATAGAGATGAACTTTCCATCTGTGTTACCTTTAGATAGGGAAGCCCCCCCGCCCCCCCCTTTTTTTTTTTCTTCCTTTTGGACTTAAACTCTTGAGTCTCTGGGCATCCTATTTAACATTCAAGAAGGGATTTCATATTCAGAAGTCATCAGTGGCCTAATGAATTCCTGAGAAATTAGTGATACATTGTAACAAAACAACTTGCCTGACAATCAGGAACTCCTCTGTGAGCCACCTAAATTCTCATATGTGGATTATGGTAGAAGTCATGATACACATACTGTAATTGTGCAAACCGTCATGGCAATAAAGAAAAGATACTAAGCGAGACACTAAGGCAATAATTTGATTATGCAATATATTCAGAATACTAACTGAAGGAAACATTCCCTTTTCTTTCTCCTTCCCATTCTTATTCCTAGCAATTACATCATTTCATGTTATTTTCCTGATAAAATCACTCAGATTTAGACTAAGCTATCTATTTATTTTTAAGGAGGATGACTGCCTTGGAAAGGGAAGTGAGTGGGTGAATTCCTACCAGTGCAAGTGGCTGATATTTCTAAACACTTCCTACCAAGAAGGGTAACTGTGTTTATCAGAACTTTAAAGTTCAAAAAACCCCAAACCTCCTGATACTGCAAAACTGAGAACTATGCACTATATATTTATACACAGGTAGTTTCTTTAGTCCTCAGATACACTTGCTTATGGTCAATCAGGATATACTCCTAGGAATTCAAGAGATCTTGGATTCATATTACTGAGGGTTTTATATGTTACTGGTCATAAGAGGGCCTGTGAATTTTTATGGTGTACAAGCAGTGTTGAGCTCCCTTCCATGTTTACATAGCCAGGACCTTCTGCATCAATTGTGATGAGGTACGTTCTGGGAAAGGCATTTAGTCCACAACTTGAAAATCTAGCCTGGTTATGAAAAGTGAAATTATCCAGTGTGAAATCTAAAGTTTAAATGTACTGTACATAGATTGTTCACAGCTTGTATTTTCCATATATATTGACTTTTACCCTTACCAGGTAGATATCTTGATTGTCTTAGATAGTACTGTTTTGCTGATATATTTGATCTTCCAGAATCATTTCTCATCGGAACCTTATTTTCCCATCCTGGCTGGATACAGCATGAAGCTTTTGGTTCTGGCACACTGAAAAAATCAAAATGTTCAAACAATGTGACCAACAACTCCAGCTCAGAATACCACAAGCTGACCCTGGCCTGAAGAGCACAGAGCTCTTCTCTTATCTTGCCTTCATCAGTAGAACTTATTCTTACAGAAAGTAACAGCCAAATCTCATACCTCATGAGAGTTTGACCTGGGACTTCAAAGAAAAAAAAAGTGCATCCAACACTACTGAATAAAAGCAAATGTGGATAAGTGTAGCAGAACTTTTCCTAACTTAACTGACAAAGGAAATGAAGTTAGTATATCTGATTTTAGTAAAACACACAGTTTCTTAATAACATGACAAACACCTAAACCAGACAGTGCCTGAAAACAAATTTGATTCAGTTTGGATATTACTGGCGCTATATCAACACCACACCCAAAGCTGGTCTGCTCATACAGCGCTTTGCACTCTTGCAAACTTTTGGTGACTTAAATTTTAGCAGATTTGTCTTAATCAATCTATAAGTCTACTGGAAACTGTTTACTAAAAAAATTGTGATTTTATAATTATAGGACTTACCTAAAAAGACATTCCTTATTTTTCTTTTCTTTTAACAGTGCAATGCTAGGCTTCTTTGAACATGACATTCCAAATTCAGTGTCATCCAAGTCATCCCAGCTATCTGCAGCCTTTACCAAAGTCTGACCCCATCGTCTTCTGCAGCTTTTAGGACCTGCTGCACCATTCTGAGGGCCACTAGCTGCTTGTTTCTATTTTAAATAGGGGGGAAAAAAGCTTCAATTCAATTCTAAAATTTTATATTTTGTATCTAGTTCACTTCCTGACTACCGCTTAAGAACTTTGAGGGAATTTTTCCCATTGTGTTGTGCCTATTTTGCTCATAGTCTTAGAATGTTTTTAAGCACAAAACATAACAATAATGCTGGCAGGTATTTTGAGTGTAGCTTTTTTGGACTGTCATCCTTAAATTGCTCAAATCTATCTGAAGTAGCAAAGTTAACGTTCTATTTGCAGACCCATTTCAGTGCTCAGCCTCTACTACTGCTATCTTGCTGAACTCATGCTCTAGGCAGTGGTAGAGGAACTGTCAAGAAGTAGGACACAGTGGTGCAGAACATTCACAGCAATCACGCTCAGGGTTTATGAGTGCCAATTGCCACGGCCCCAAAGTAAATACAGCAAATAACAGAAGTTAGTCAGGACTTCCCTTAACATTCTCTTCCAAAGAAATTATTAGATTTTAAAGCTGTCCTTTCATCTGACTGTAGTTTCCTTTCCAGTATTTTCTGAATACCTGTTATTTTTAACGTACTTTACATTGTAGTTCAGTGGGTATAAGTGGAAAGCAAAAAGACGACTGTAAACCAAAGTTTAATATTCATCTTGCTAAAAATCTTACAAGCTTAGTAATTGGACGAAGTGTCGAGTTCCATGTGATTACAAGTGTTGCTCACTTTGCAACTATCTACTAGCAGCCAACAGGTGGTAGTTGGAGAACTACCATCATAAACAAGACTCTGAGCTTTCTCAGGTATTTTCCTGCTTGAGGCAAGTGAAGTTCTCCCTTTCCACTTCTCTATTGTATACTAACAATATTTTTGTGAATTGTTTCTCAAAGGTCAATAAACGATAGTTGTAACTATATTACTGCATCAGCGTGCCAGTAATGGCTATTATAAATGAACATAATGTTGTTACAAAAAATGTATTCTTCTGATTTGCTGTAAAGTTTCAGTGAGTGGCCAGTTATATCGTTAATTAGTCCCTAATTATCTATCTGTATTTCCTCTAATAAAAAGTATGACGATTTTCAAGGGATTGCCTGGTTGAATATAGTAAGAACTTTTAATAAAACCACCATTTATTGAAGACAACTTACTGGCGATGAGTTTTTATTGATAGTTGGAAAAAATGGTTGTGCCTGTGGTTGCTGCTGTTTTGGTACTTGCTGGTTAGCTGTATTCTGAGGCAACTGAATTTGCTGGAGAGGCTGGTGGTTAACCTTTGACAGGGGCTGTGGCTCTGTTTTGTCAGGTACATCAGGTGAAGACAGAGGTTCTGGCTTGGATATAGTTTCCAGTTTAGGTAAAGCTGGCTTTGGCTCCGTTGGCTGAACTGGTTTAATAGGAGTCTGTTTCTCCAGATACTGTGGAGGAGGTCCTAAAACTTGGCCAACTTGAAAGTAAGGGTACTTCAAAGCCTGGAGAAGAAGATATAACATACTAATTTTACTTCAAAAAGTTGACTTTGGTAACCTCATCAAGGACCTAGGCAGGTTTCTGAAGCATTTGAGCAAGCTCTACAGCACAAATGCAAGATGGATGCATAATGAGATCATATGTAAACAGTGTGTATTGATAACTGTCAGTTCTGTATTTTAAACTCTTCCCATCATATAATTTAGTAAGATGGATCCACATGTACATGTTACAGCAGTCACGTCCTTTCTTTCCCTCCTTTACTTCTAGGTTTTGTGGAGTCTGTGTTTCGAGGTGCATTTTACATTCAACACCATTCTATATTTATGCATTAATAAATTCCAATCTTAAAACAGGTAGTCTCCACTACCTTTACCACATGCTTTATTACATGTTTCCACTGCTAACTATGTTTTGGCAACTCGATGAACAGCTTTTTTTTTAATTTAAAAAAACAAAACCCCAAAGTGTTATGATTGCCATTTAATATTAATGGGTTTTACAATTAGAGGATGTTAACGAGCAAGGTTTCTCCTTCATTTTCTTATCACCAGCTTTCCCTGTTTTTGTTTTGCTTTGAAGTACAGTCACTGTGCTTGCTGTGCCTTTACAGTGTTTATTAGGAAACTACAGCGTCTGTCTTCAGGCAGGTGTGTATTTCATTCTTTTCCTCTGACCTTTTCACGTCCACCGCACAGCATAGACATACCTTACTAACACAGCTCCTCCTATGTCAAAACAACACACTCTGCTACTCCTTCTGGGAAGAATCCTACTCTTTGTTAGTTCTCAAAGAGATGTTTTGCCTCAGCTGTGCTTGAGAATTGCTGCCTTTGTACACATTTCCATGTATGTCCATTAAACTCTCCCTTTTGGCTGTGGATTACAACTGCTGCAGCTGCTTCCTTGACAACTCACTTGGGCAAAAGCTGGTTATTTGCTTTCATAAAGCACCATGCAGGATTCTGTGTAGAGATATATAGCACCAGACTACAGTTAGATCTCAGTGACTGTAACAATAGATATGCTTTATAAAGTGGAGAGAAATGGTTGTTTTTCTTGGTACCATCTGCTTAACCACTTCTGAATCACTTACATTACATCCACCTAGGATAACTTGCGATACGTCTTTTTTCTTTCCCAATTGTATTCCCCTTTTATACTTTCTAAATAAGACTGCATTAGGCATGAATACTCAAAAAAAAAATCAGTAGAATGTAACCATCTTTGGTACTTGAAATATGTTTTTTAAAATTAACTCAGAGAAAAACTGTGACCTTTGTGACCTATTGGTATGTTCTTCACAAAGTTCTTTCCTTATCACTTAGTACAGTTTACATTCCATCTCCAAGTAAAAATAATCCTTAGCTCTTCCATAGTGCATTCCATCTGCAGCTTCACAAAAAGCAAAGCTTAATTTTCAATATCCCCCTTTGTACAGATGGGGGAAGAAAAAGGCAGTGGCAGAAGTGACATAGTTACAATTCAGGAAACTTGCAGCTCAGATTTTTCTCTGTCCTGTACAAAGAAAGTTTTAGAATATGCCAATACAGAAGACAACATTGCAGAAATAACTAAAGAGTTTATGATGTCTGCTGAGCCAGGTTTAGAACTTTCTCTCCTCACTACTCAGCCTCATTCCCACCAAAGCATTCAAAGTGAGGAGACATTTCTCTGGGCATCAGTATTAAGACAATCAGTTGCTTTCTGTATCTACAATTTTTTAACAATGCAAGAAGATTCAGTCTTATACTTAATCATTCAGGTGCTCAGACCTGACTTGCTGTAGGTCTCTTCTTTGGATTCCAGTTCAGCATATCACTCATAAGCTGTATTGCTTCATTGCTTGCATTTGGGATGAGAGCTTTTAGACTTATAGGGACGCATTGTGGGAAACGGAAATTCATAGCAGAAGCAAGGTGGTATCCTTCTGGCCAGTCACTCTGTTTCAAAGGAAAGAAAAATGAGTACCAAAAAAAGAACAAAGACTATATACCTTTGAGGTATTAGATCAAATTTAATTTTATGTAGCTTGAGTCACGCTTGGTCTGCGTAGCTCCTTTCCTATATGGTAGAAGACAGGCATTCCTATTTTCGATTACAATTGTTACACCACCAGTGAACGCAGCATCAGTCTCCAATGGCAGTCCTTCTCAAGCTCTGCTATAGGTAAAGGTGGAACTGTCATTGTGGATACCGCACTTGGACGTATTCTATCTGAAGGAGAAGAGAGTGCAGCAGTACCAGGAGCAGTACCGAACATCCCGTCTACCACAGAAATGAGCTCCAACAGCTGACTTCAACATACCTTCTTTATAGGCATAGCAGAGGTGAGGCACTTCCACCCAGCATACCATGGTTGTGTAACCATGATGCAGCCTATACAATATACCACTGATTCCACCATTAAGATAGTCAATGATTAAATGACAACTAGACACTTTGCAACAGAAAAAAGCCATGACGACCAGATGAATTTTTTTTTTTTAGCGTTTAACTTTCCAAAAGTAAACCCTGAAGTCCTTAGTTGCTTCATAATTGCACTGTTTGAATACAGAATCACAGGATTATCAAAGACCCCAAGAGATCATCTAGTCCATGCCCTTGTCCCTTCCTGACAGGTATTAGTCTCAAAAAGCTTCCAGTTTCTGGCAGTCCACAACCACTCCAAACAGTCTATTCCAGAGCCTAATTCTCAAGATTAGAAAGATGTAGGTTTCTCTTTTGACACAATACAAGACTGTTGTAGAGTGTGCTATCATCCATGGATACCAAGAAGGACTATTTCTTTCTTCTCTCTAGAACAGCCTTTTTATACATTAGGTGTATTTCTTCTCCTTCCAGTCTTCCTTTCTATAGGCTAAAGAAACCGAAACAATTGAATTCCTGGGTCTAGGCTTTTTAAGTTTTTCTTCTTCTCCAGACTCTGATTTTTCTCTCTTGAAAGGCAACTTATAACTGGATATAGCATAGCAAGTGGAACAGAAAGATTAGTTCATATGTCAGTGGACAATACTCCTTTCTCTACACACTGGTATGGTATTTGTCTTCATTGCAACAGAATACTGTTGACATATAATGCATTATATAGCTCCTACATCCTCTTCTATAGGTGTGTTAGCTGGATAGTTATTGCCAGTGTTGTGGTTTAACCCCAGTCAGCAACCAAGCATCACACAGCTGCTCGCTCACTCACCCTTCCCCCACCCCTGGTGGGATGGGGGAGAGAATGAGAAAAGCAAAAGTAAGAAAACTCATAGGTTGAGATAAGAACAGTTTAACAATTGAAATAAAATAAAAATAATAAAAATTGTAATGAAAAGGAAAACAACAAAAGAGAGAGCAAGGAACAAAACCCAGGAAAAACAATTGATGCAACCGCTCACCACCTGCTGACCGACACCCAGCCCGTCCCCGAGCAGCGATCGCTGCCCCCCAGCCAACTCCCCCCAGCTCATATACCGAGCATGACATCATATGGTATGGAATATCCCTTTGGCCAGTTTGGGTCAGCTGTCCTGGCTGTGCCCCCTCCCAGCTTCTTGTGCACCTCCTTGCTGGCAGCATATGGGAAGGTGAAAAGTCCTTGACTTACTATAAACACTGCTCAGCAACAACTAAAACATCGGTGTGTTATCAACATTATTCTCATGCTAAATCCAAAACACAGCACTGTACCAGCTACTAGGAAGGAAATTAACTTTATCCCAGCCGAAACCAGGACACCCAGATATTTATGCAGCTGATTATTCCTGCCTAAGTACAGCATTCTACACACTACTAAAAAATTTTTTTTAAAGCTACATCTCTAATTTTATAAGAAACTCTGAATTCTAATCTTGTCTTCTAACATACTCAATCCTTCCCAGCCTGCTATCTACCAACTTCAGAAGTAAAATCTATTCCATCAGAAGGCCTTTAATACAATCTATCTTTCATTTTGAATGCAAACCAGTAAAGCTTACTCTCTAAAGAAGGCTTTCAAAACAGGTATGCACTTATCATGCAGTTTGTTTATCTAAATATGCTGATGAGAATGTTATGAAGGACAGTGTCACACATTGTCTTCAGTAAGGCTTCTGATATTAGTGCTTCTCCTCTATCCACAAAGCTTGTTACACTGCTACAGGAGTAAATTGGATTGAATTGATGGAATTTGATCTTAAGATACCATGTTAGCTACTAGTCATCTGTCTATGTACATCAACAACTTACAGTTTTAGCTCTATTAACACATTCTGTAGTAATCAAAGAGCTCAAACATAATTATAAACCAAGTCTGGTTAAAATAAGTCTCAAGACTTCAAGTGACTTCCTATTCCACCTCAGAGAATAATTTGTTCATTTAAATTAATGGAGGTAGTCTTCCCTCCTCCACTGCACCTCCCTCCTTTACTGGAGTTGGTGACATTCTGTCTGCCAGAGCTAGTGATAAAGGAACGATTTAGAATGAAGTAACAAGGGCTGAATGTTGAACTGGTGAAATACAGGGATAGGGTGAAAATAGTACAAGTGTAAAAAATGAAAAATACATTTTAATTTATAAAAAAAAGAATCTGGAATTATTTAAATTGCCATTGCCAACCTTCAACTAACGAAAATGCATTTCATTAATCTCTCCTTTTCACATCATCATCAGCTTTTTCATTAAATAGGCATACTCCTAGTGCACCATCACACCAGTACTTGAATGGTGCAGCTTATTGCTTTATTTATAAAATAAATAAAGCAACATTTTATAAATAAAGCAACTTCATTTATAAAGTAAAGCAAAATAGTTACCTGTCACTATCTGAAAAACCCAAACTCACAGAAGTCATTAGTATGGTATTATGGACCTAAACAAAGGAAGGCAAATTGGAATGAAGATAGCTTCTGGGTGTAATTCCTGTAATTCCTTATTGCAGGATAATGGAATAAATGAAAATATATGTCTGAAAAAAATACTATTTGTAAAACTATCTGCAAAACCAGACTATCAAAATAACTGCTGGTGTTTTTCAGAATGCAGAACAGTACTTCACTTGTAACAAATGCATCATTTGTTGTGATAATTCCTATCATAATATTTAAATACTCTTCTTACATGGTGATCTCCCTGAAGAATGTCTTAGCATCGTTGTAAGGAGATAAAATTCCCAAGTCTGCCCAGCAGATGACAGGGGCACAAAGGAATAATTACAGCTTCCTGATCCTAGAGGGCTGATTTACAGTGTCTCTAACCCTTAGGGTCTTTAGAAGAAGCTAGAGTTTTCGCTGAAATACTCAGCTCCCTGCTTTCCCAAGCAGTCAGCTTGCTAGTCAGCGAATGACAGAGCGTAAACAGTCACGATTTGCTTCTGTTCAACTACTTACAAGGTTAGAGAAAAACCACAGCGGTCAGCTCAGCACTGCTCTGCTACTACACACAGTGAAAATCTCTCTCTGATTTCCCTGCACTTCCAGAACTTGTTTACGCTATACATTGAAAATGTTCCAGAAGTTGTAGTATGTTGCTCTTTCATAGATATTCTTAATATACATCAAAATGTTCTTACTGTCCTAGACTTGTGAGCTGCTTAAGAAACTTAACGTTTGAAACCTCAAGTCTTAAAATACTGCTCATATTACACATTATTTTTTCTGATGCACAATTGTCACAGCAAGCACTGTTTTACACATCATAGCAATCTTCACTTAGTCCTCTAGACTCACTTTTCACTTCCACAACATATCATCTATAACTCTCCACCTCTGACCTTTTACTCTCTGCTCTGTCATGAGTTTGCACCTGTTTCTCAGTATGTTCTCTTGGATGTTTTCCCACCACTTCAAGCTCTGCATGTTCCTAGCTAAGCTTAATCTGTTTCTGTTTTAAGTTTTCTGTTCCTCACTTCTCTAGTGATAACAGCTCCTTTACTGGACAAGAATTATGCTTTATTTTGTATCAGTAGAACACCAATGAAATTGATGTTTTTCTCTCCCACCCTTAGGTTTTCCAGATCTACAGACTCTGTGTTCAGTCAGTTATTTCACAAAGTTCTGTTTGCGCCCATAAAGTACTGATATACATGTGCCATCTCTTATTCTCAAAAAAATATTTATATCGTCTTTTTTCAGTTTATTCAAAATTTTGAAGGTAAACTCTCCTCTTGCATGTTCATGCAACTTTTTTAACTGTAGTAAATATAATTGCATACATTTTATATGCACTACCCAAACCTTCCTTGTAATTTTAAATAGTATTTAGCCCTTCCAGAAAATAATTGAAAATAATTGTTTCCTCTCTAAAATACTGCACATTTTTCCTCCATTACTTTTTATTGCTAATAATATTTTATGAGAGATTTGTGTGTGAGATCAAATGTTTCCTTTAAGCTTTAAAAATAAGAAAAGCGTAATTTGTCTTATTTATGGTATCTTCTTTAAGCTCCAAACTCTGGGTACCAGCCTCGAAGAATTACACTTTCGGGAAAGGAAAGCATATCGGCTGTGGCAAAATGAAATCCTAGGAGACTTCTGATTTTCTTTCCAATAGGCATAGCTTTAAATAACTAAATCAAACAATTTTATCTGGCTTTCATCAGAGGAGAGCAAGGCTACTCATAACAGTATTATATACAACAGATGCCAATATACAACAAAAGACTAGCATTACATGCCTTAACGGAAGCTTAAAAGAAATACAGTTAAGAAAACCTTAAGTCTGCAGGAAACTTACTAAAACAGTAATTTATAGGTATGTTCTGAAAGAGAGATAACATTCAATGTTTTATAATAATTTTATTTAACTTTTTTTTTTTTAAACACTATTGTGTGACTTTTTCTGAAAGTCTTACCTTCTTTGGAGTCCCTAATACTTGGCAAATTTTGAAGATTTCATCTACTTCACTTGTGCCTGGGAAAAGAGGTCTTAGTGTGTACAATTCAGCCATTATGCTGCCAACTGCCCACATATCAATAGGTGAGCTATAAATAGACGATCTTAGCAAAACTTCAGGAGCTCGGTACCTATGAGGATGGAAAGAAATAATAGATAAATTAAATGGTAAGAGAAAGGTCATTAGTTAAGATAATGTATTATTTTCTTAATATACAATATACTTACCACCTGGTAGAAACATAATCTGTATAAGGTGGCTGAGATCTGAGTTCTCTAGCCAAACCAAAATCTGCTATTTTCACAAGTTCTGGTCCAATACAGAGAAGGTTTTCAGGCTTCATATCTCTATGAAAAAATCCTATAGAAGACCAGACAGAAAAGAATGGCGAATTATTGTGTCACCACTTCTTAAACAGCAACCTCTATTACAGCAATCCAAAATTTACTTTGGGATGTTTTGGAAGAATATAGCTTCCCCCCCCCTTTTTTTCTATTCCCCCCCTCCCCCCCAAATTAAAAATAAATGAATGGTAACCCTCCCCCCAAACAAGCACGCACATTTTCCCTCCAGTGATTACTACACCAAGTGTTCTTAAATTAACAAATGTAAACTGTCATTAACACACTAAGGAAAATGAATTGGCTATTGCAGCAATATCAAACAACAAACCGATTTCAGAATGAAATCTTATGTGAAAACTACAACTGCTTTGTCAGTTTTGGATAATGGAAAATTGAGCATCTGACACACTTGATTTATAAAGTTCCTTGAACGATTTTTAACTAGTTTATTTATCATTGTGACAACAATTTGCAGACACAGACATAGAAAAGATATCAAAATTCTGCTCAGGAATGCTAATATTAGTAGTGCAGGCACATAAAGTTTCTTTAATGCTTACTGTTGGCTTGAGCACCTACATACCTGGAAAGCAGTTAAGTTGCTACGCAAATCAATTCTCCTGTTTAATTGGTATATACAATGTTATAATATAAATCAATTTGATTGAAATTCACTTGCTACAATAAAGCATTCAATTTCTGCATGCAGAAACTGACAACCACTGTAAGAAATCGGCTGAAATTATTAGTGCAATGTAAATGTTCAAATTTATCATACCTGTCATTCCCAAACACTTACGGTAAAAACAAAATATTAATATTGTAACTTAGAAATGGCAGTTTTTCTTAAATTCTAATTTTCTCATTTATTTCATGTAGAAATGAGGAAGGAAAAGAGGATGCTAATAATCAGAGAGCAGTGTATGATCTTCATCAGAAAGACATAAAAGGGCAATTTCTGGGTATTTGATAATACTGAACAGAACTAATTATTTATTTCAATTCATCAACAGGCCTTGCCAGGGTATAAGAAAGCCAGAGATCCGGCTGGGAACATTGTTTCTTATTTCATCTTCAGCTAATATTTTATTGCCTTTGGAAAGTTTTAGGGATACCAATGTGATGTGAAGGACAAGTACAAAATAAAAGAGTTGAGCAAGAGAGTGAATTACTACTTTTTTAAATGCATAGGAGCTTAATACCAGTATTTCAGAATGCAGTGTGCAGACAGATATGAAACATCAGAATTAAAAGTTTTGTAAAATGCTGTGAAACTTTTTGTTGTTGTTGGGAACACATAGCACCTCTTATTTAGACTGTGCTTGTAATTGCTAGAAAAGTCCCATCTCTTAAAATATTTAAATCCAGGTTGTATTTGGTAAGGAGACTCTTTGAATTTCTTAGTGAACAAGTTATTTTAATATTTTTTAGATGTAGGGTATCATATTAGTTATAGTATCCCAAGACAGCAGAAACTGCCATCTGTAAAGTATCAGTGCACAGCATACAGGTTTCTTTAGTTTGTATATTCATTCGGTAACTAAGGTGGAAAAAAGCACTGAACAGTGTATGAAAAATATCCAATGCTTTCAAAAAGAAAGAGGAACATCTGATTATAGAACAACAAGGTGTAACTTCAAGTATGGTTTAAAAATGCACCATACTTGAAGCAGGTAAGAAGAATTTTTATTAGAGATAATTAATAGCCTTTGCTAGATATTTTTATTCATGTAATTACTGTGCATTATCTTATATTCTAAAAAAGTGCTACACAATTAAACTCTAGTATGAAACCTACCGTGTTTATGGATAAAAGCTAGCCCTTGTAATATCTGATACATCATATTTCTGATGACTGACTCGGGGAACAACTTGTGTCTGTGAAGAAACAGATTAACAACTTCACATAATTAAAAAAAATAATGTATTTTCAGAACATACATATTTCTTCATTTTGCACAACACATCATGAACAGACGAAAACAGACCCGTCAAGCCTTGTGCACAAAGTAAGACAGATGCAACTGACTCCCATCTATCTCAAAACTCGCTTGCTGCCAGGCCTTACTTTCACTTACTTTAAGTGCTGCAGAGGGACTTCTCTGCAGAGAGGTTCATGATCCTATCTCTCTGCAGAAGCTGGTCGGCCAGTAGTGTGCTTGACCAGATGAACGTGGAATGCACAGTAATGTACCAAGGAAGAGACCGCACAGCGCAGCACTGTGGTAGGTGTGTTACCCAGTGGTAGCCTTAAGGGAACTCTGATTGAGAGCAATGCTTCTCAGCTCTAGGGTAACATTGCGCTAATATCGCTAGCGGCTATCTCGGGATGCGAACCTAAGAGCTTTGCTCATTAGGAGATAAAGGTACATGACAACGTCTGAAGGAAACACACATTAAAGGCAAAAGAATTCAGCAAAGAAAAATGTTATTGAAAAGGCAGGTCCTATTCCAAAGTCCACCTTGCAAGCCTTGCTACGTACTGTTTGTCCAAGATTGCAACATCACACAGTTAGTCCATATATAGGTCTTTCTTATGAGCATGCATGCATGTACAGGCAGATGACCATCCCCACCTTAAGCCAAATCCATGAGCAAAAGCAGAATGAACAGTGTTTATCCAATCCTTCATACATTAAAGTGAAGGCTAATAAAGAAAAAAAAAGTATTTGGAATTTCTCTCATGGCTCTACACACCAAAGACATGCAAACTATCGTGTTAACAACCGAACAAACTGTTATTTCCAAAAGCATTACAATATGCAATATTGTAATGCAGAGCAATGCAGAATTCTACCCTCAGATAAGCAGGTGCAGCAACTCCTGTTCACATCAGCGGGGCTGCAAGAAGAGCCAAAACCAGAAATTCCAATGTGTTCTTCAAGATAGCATAAGAATCATTAAATAAAGCATGATAGCACACTATTCGTTCTGTGAAAAAGACATACCTGTCCTTCATTAACTGATAGAGATTTTCCTTCATGTATTCAAATACAAAGTAAAGGTGGTCATTTTCTCGTATGACTTCTTTCAATTTTATTACATTGGCATGATTTAGCTTCTTCAGAGACTGTAATAGAGCAAAATATGGCTTCGGATAACTCGACAGTGACTTTGATTCCTTATCAGAACTAAATTTTTTAACATGTAAAAGTTTCTAGCACAGAATTTACAAAACATGTCCATCTGATAATCCATATTTATCTTGTAATCTCCGTTTCAAAGAACAACAAAATAGCATTTCAAAATAAAAACAGCAACGCCACTAATAGTAGTTTAAATCTTCTATTTCTAGGGATTACATCATAGCTGGGCTGAAGATTAACACAAAAACCTAATTCCCTACAATGAAAGACAGTTCTGAAACTGTAACAGCTCTTGCTCACAGAACTGAATAAGAAAACCCAGCAATTTTTTTGTTATGAAACTTTCATGAACAAGGATTCTCTTACAGGTGTTCTTTTTGGAGATACTGATTACGTGCAATCTCCAGTAAGTTACACCTAAATTATGGATACCCAACTCCTTTGTTAGGGAGTTTTGTATATACAGAAAATCAGATGCCCGAAACATGGGATGACTTGGAATTTAAGCCCAGGATTTCAAGTGTTATTCTACCATTTGGCTAGCCAAAACTCCCAGTGCTTTCTACAAATGCCCCAAATACAAGATACAAAGATGGGATATACACCTAGAAATCTGGCAGTAAAGTGGAAGTGCAGGGTAATAAGACACAAAAACACACACACACACAAAATCAATTTCTTTATCTTCTCTCAAAGACAAGAGGCTTGGTTACGAGACGTGGCCACTGCTTGAGAATAGTGGGATATTCCACAAAGCAGCAGGAGCTCTAGCCGTGGCAGCAGGCCATGGTTTTGTGGAATCTGTCGCCCCCATTTAAAGAGTTCACAGAGTTTGGCCTTATGCTTGGACGTTGTAGATGCCCTTTTCCTTCATGCAAACCTAACCAGACACTTATTTTTATATGTGGTATGTTCACCACTTTACCTTGACTTCTCTCAAATTCATACATTCATCCCATGAATAGAACTTTCTTTTCATTCTGAAATACAAGTCCGAGATAAAGTATTTTCAGTGAACAGTACAGAATGCTTTTAGAACAAAAAATCTAAACGTGTTATTTTCCAAGTGTAGCATTAGCTGTATTTTGAACTGAATTTAAAACATTCTGGAATATGCATCAGCAACATAATTAAAAACAAACTCAACTCTTAGAATTGCTAGAAATTTAAGTGTTTGATGATTAATCACTGCAAACATATTTTTAGAGGAGTAGTTGGCCAGAGAGACCATGATACTCCAAGGTATTTATAAAAACATCAGGGACACAAAATCCCTTTTATTATTTGAATTGTGCTCTTAACAACAAGGAAAGCAACAGTGACACTGTACATAAAACACAGGTATTTCAAACCAGACAAATCACCTCTTTGTGCCTAAGCTGCGCATTTTAGGAAAACAAAATTATATTTTTGAAATCTGTAAAGTATCTTCCTTGCTTAACATTATAATTAAGCATCTGATGTGATCAGTCATTTTTACAAACCTGTTCCAAGGTATTAAATACCAAATAAACATGGTTTCATTTTTTCAAGCAATACTCATACATACATATAGTAGTCTCTAAACTAATCGTTATATATAAGTGTAATACATTTATTTGTAAGTCTTGCATAGATACAAACATGAATATTCAGTGTTGCTCAGATCTTGGGATGGGGTTGTGAATATCATGTTATTTGCTGTGTTTCTGTAAAGTTCTAGCACCTAGAGCGAAGAGATTTAAACCCAAGATTTTAATTTAAAATAAACTTATTTTACACATTTATTTATTATTTGGTAAACAACCAAAACTGTCCTCCCTCAAATCCCAAACTTAAAAATCACACAAAAGAATTCCAAATCTTGAAATCATGAGAATGCAAAACACTTCCCACAAAATGTTGTTCCTTTTGCCTAAAAATAATGAAAATAATTGCAATTTTTTTTTTTAGCTTATATTAAAATTCAGAACTTAGGTAACAGTACTAGCAGTATACAGAGAAACCTGAAATTCTCAGAAATTCTTAAAACAAAAGTCAATTATATTACAATTATCTTCCTGCAGTAAATTCACAAATGGAGAAAAAAATCTTAGCAACACACAATTTCTGGTATTTCAACTTACACTTTACATCCTGCTTGCAATTCTGCAGGAATACAAGGGGAACTTCCCCACTCCTCTAGTACAATTTTTGTTGTTTTGTAATAATATTTTTAGGCAAGTATGACAACGCTGATGATTACGCACAACACAACTTCATTAGATCCAAGGAGACAGCCTTTATTTACCTGACCAGATTGTTACCTGGTATTTATCATTGTAGCAATATCTGAAACTTAATGCAGTGCCTAAAAAGATTTGGGGGGTGGGAAGGTGTTTCAAATCTACCCGTTAAGATGGGTATTCTTACAATCATAAACAAACTCTCTAATTAATCAACTGCACATTCAGTTTTGCTTTTCCTTTGGTGTTAGCCTAACAACATTTTTAGACAGAAGCACGTTCGAACTGAACGAAAGCAGCATGCAATTTTGTAAGCCAAGATAAATCAGTAACTTATACAAACTGATGTGTCTCTATTGATCTGTTAGCTGAAGTCTGACCCATGATCACCTTGTTGAGCATCTTAATTAAAAAAATTAATTTTGTTATGTTAATATCCTTAAAAAAGGGGACATTTTTTCTATTCTACGCAGATGGCAGACAATAAAGTTAAAAGTGAAAATCTTTAAGCTTTTGCAAATACCTTTACTGAATTTAGATGTTGCATACCTTTTGATAGCCACAAGTTCTCCTGACTCGTTGCTTTTCCCCATCAACACACTGCCATAGGTGCCATCACCTAGTTGTTTCATGATTGTGTAACGGTTCATTTTTTTTTTTTTAAGACCCGGATAGCCAAAAGCTTATGAAATTCTAAATGTCTTCTGTTTTATTAAAGGATTCTATGTTCTTTGATTTTCTTAGAGAAATCTTCTTCCAGCCTGTTTTACGTTGGTGAATGTCTTCTCATAACGGAGCAGGATATTCACTAGTCTCCTCCAAATTACAGCTACTTTGAGATCCAGATATGAAGTTTAAGAGACAGAAGAACATAGTCGTTCTCACATCGATCCTTAAAAAAAAAAATATGGGGGGAAATATGTAATTTCACAGTATTTTAGGAAAGAGACACTCTACTATTTGCACCTAACACAATAACAACCCCCAGACCTGTATATGTTCTTTAAATAGCACACTTCAATATAACTAGTTTCTTTAAATCCTTCAAACCACAGAAGGTGCATAGTCTAGGATTAGAGTTAGAGTAAGCAGGGACTGAAGAGTCAAGATTACTGTCATAATTCCCTAGAACCAGAGAAGTGTATTTAAGGCTGGTGTCCTCCGATGGAACTCCTTATTCTTAATTTGCAGATAGCAGCAGGTTCCTAATCTGTAGCGAAGGCAGGGCTGAAGTTTGGGAGAACAGATGGAAGGACCCAAATTTTGCACAGGGTGCTATGGTAAACCTAGGGTCTGAACGCTGTAGTGCAAGCGGGCTCGCTATGCTTGAAGTTAGTGAGGAAGGGAGGTGAAGAAGCAAGATAAACGCTGCATTCTTCGCCAAGGTAAATCGAGTTGTTGTAAACGTACTTGGATATCTTGCTCTGAAGTTCACAGAATTCTTAGTCTATAGCCACAGTTAGGATTAGGCACACTAATGGCTGGAGAGTTAAGTCTATTGTTCAGTTTTACAAGGCTTGCAGAAGGAAATATAGAGCTCACCTGCATTGGTATGGAAGACTAGATCTGAGTTGTCATTTGGAAAAGAATTCACATTAAACAATGTTGAATCTTCATCTGTGAATATATGTAAACCTTAATTTGAATCCTGATCCAAACTTGAATCTGAACCCTAGCTTTCATTGTACACAATACTATCTGTCACAACACTTCAGGTGAAGGCCAGTTCCCATAGGTCCTATGCACAAATCCTAATTCGAACCTTACCGCCGGCTGCCTACTAGACGCAATCCTAAAAACTGATGTTAAGGCACTTATGCAAACTCATGATAGTCATCCACTTCTTTATGCAGGCCTAGGAAAAACTAACAACCAATCGCTGTACCATTTACTCACTGCAACCCAAATGCTTAAACACAAACAAACCATTGACTGCTAACTGAATTCCAGCGTTATCTCTGCCTTTTGCCTCTGCTGTCTGAAAATGCAAAATAAAGCTCAAATCAACTGGCATCCACTGTCAGCCTACCTCTATAGGAGATGCAGAATTCAGCATGGAACTCTGTAGTCCTTATCCTTAGTCCAGAATTAGCTACAGGCTGGTAAGGCTGTCCAAACAGATTAAGGAACTCGAATTCAGCTGGTAACAAGCCTCAGGCCTGAGATTTACAGGCCTGGCAAAATTCAGCAATAAAATTGGCCTCTTATGAGTGTGAAAGCAGCATTCTCGAGTAGACTAGCCTGCTGTGTAAGGGAAACATCTGCCTGGATGACACACCGATGTTTCTAACCTGTTATTACTTGACATGCTGCTTCCTTGGAGAAGGCGTAATGTGCACCTTGTTGCTCACTGTTGCTTCTGTTACCAGGGAGGAATCTTACATCAGCTGTCAAGATGCTACTAACAAGTGACTGAGTGGACATCTGGATTTATAATCTTTGCACCAGACAACCACCAGTTTAGCAGTGAAAAATGTAAAGAAGTTTTTATCCATCCCCCCAAAAAGCCATTGCTACAGTAAAATAAGATCACTGGTTAATAACATATTCTATAACAAAGCTAAAAAACAGATTTAATAAAAAATAAGTCATAGACAATTCAAATTATGACTGGGTTTTAAACTGGACTTTCATATATTTAAGCCTATTGTTTTTCTCAGAATTCAGCTTTGTATCTTATTCCCCAAAGTGCCTGCATGCGCTCTAGTCTTTAATATCATGAATAATGCCGTTTCTTCAACAAAACTATTTGTTGACTCCAGTAATGAGCAGATGATCAAGTGTTTATGCCAAGTTAAGCTACATACTAACTACTCATATCTTACAAGTTATCAATTGTTAGTTTTTTATATATATATTTAAAAAACAAATTAAACACTTTCTGAATGTATTCTAATACACATTTTAAAACACAGCATCTGCATCTAAAGCATCAGCAACGATGAACTGTGCATGCATTTTGTGTATAGGTATACACAGACATATAACATGAAGTGAAGTTAAATGTAAAAGGATTTGGGTGCCTGCGTTTCTCTGCTTCAACAAATATCATTATACATTAAGACATGGTTTTTGGGGGGCATTCAGCAATATCTGCCAAAGATGGCCCTAGCCTGAACTCATGGAGTTACATACATAAAAAATTTGGAGAACTTGCATGCATTTCATGCCCAACTTTTTGCTAACAAAGTGAACCAAAATACCAAGATAAAAACCTCTGTATTTGAAATAAACAGACCCCGATCTAGACTCAAACCTCAAGTTTTGACCTGTAAGTCCTCTAATTTTGGTGCCGAAATCCTATCAGCTTTCCAAGTTATTTTTGGAGTATAAATGTAATGCTTTTACAATTATTCCTTTTGTCCAATTCTATCATTTCAGCACGTGCACTTGAAACAGCATCACATAAAGTGTTTCTTCCCTCCAGAAGTCCTATGTAATGTAACACGACAGACATAATTGTGCATTTTGTCTGTTCTGTAACACCGCATACATTCCCCACCACACTGATGCATGCTAGGCCATTCATCGAATGACCCTTGTGAAAGAGTTGTCTCGGTCACTTACAGTTAACAAAAAAGGCAAACAAGGGAACTCTTACAGCGAGACATCATCAACTGAAAACTAACCAAACGCAGTGAAAAAAAGGACTGCAGGTATCACGCTTGACCCTAGGCTCTTCTCCAACTTTTTAGAGAATTCATCCTTCAAACAGAAGTATCTAAAAAAATTGAGAGAGTTCTGTGGACAACTAAACAGTCAATTTTACGGCAATGCTAGGGCACACAGTAGTCCGTAAGAAATAGTGGAGGGTGACAGAGGTTTGCTGACCAAGAAGTACAGCGCTGGATCCTGCAAGACTCTAACCACCACTGTCCACCGATATTAGAATAAATGAGGCTGCCAAGTACTTGCGTTTATCAGCCTGGTCTGAGCCTGGTTTGTCAGCCTGTGAGTTAGAATATAAATGCTCTAGAGATTCACATTTCACTACAACAGACTTTTGCACGCTTCATACTTTGCACCACACGTGCCCAGCTCAGGTGTGCAATTTTTTCTCTGTGGTCTCTATTTTTTTCAAATTTGCAGTTCAGTTTTCTCTTTTGTACCAACCTGGGGAAAAGCAAGGGCTCAATCTAGCTTTTCTGGTTAACGCAAGCCTCCGAAGCGGCCTTTCCCATCCTAAAGCTTATATGAAATTATTTCCTCAGTGATACGAAGCTCTAAAATGTAAAATTGTCATAATAGTCAGCTACCAAACTGAAAAGAGAAATCCTATTGTAAACAACAGCTTGTTTTATACTCTTAATGACATACTGCCCATAATCTCTTCACACAGGATTAAGGAAGGTTTAAAGCAGGGGACAAACAGAGGACAAAACACAATAGCTTGAAAGAATCTAGTAATTTGTGTAAATTTAGAGAATCTGAACAAGTACTAAATAATTTAAGCAAATTTTCACTTTTACTATATTACTGGTGTTTTATTTTAAGCATTAGAAACAACTTTAAATTATTTTACAGGTCTGAATTACATTTCAAATTGTAATGAATAACAGCAAATCATCTGCATTTCTGCTGTACAAGTAGTATGCATTACCAAAAGTTTTACATTTGCATGCTAAACAGGCTACTCTCAAGTTAAAATACAAACTAGGATATATGACCCGATAAAGACCTCCCACACAGATAAGCAAAACACTTAACAACCCAATTTCACCAACCTGTTTACAGTAACTGCTGAAATCACCAAAACCATTCACAGAGCATGGTACTACTCTCAATGATGAAAACCGGCAGTACAGCACAGTACAGGATGTATGCCGATACAAATTTTAAAAGTCAAAAAAACCCCAACAAACTAACAGACAAATTGTTGCTACAAGAACCTTCTTTGTAGTGACTGTGTATTACTAAAGCTGACAGTAATCAGGTCCCATGACAGGTGGATCCAGTTCTTGAGATTAACTACAAATCCATTACTCTAATCAAAGACCAGCAATTATTTAAAAGCATGACTGCTCAGCTGCAAGCAATAAGTTAATAACATTGACAATAAATATTTGTACTTTCAAATATACTGCCTTAAATAAATTTTTTTAAAAAGTCTCTTCAAAAGGCCAATACGTTGTTTCACTTATTTGTATTGGGCATTCAGGACGGGGCATATAAAAGAGCAGGAACTCCAATTTGCTGGAAATATTTTCCCTCGTTTTGTTCCAAACCAGCTTTGGTTTCAAACCAAAATGATCCACACCAACTTTTTCAGGATGTTTCAACAGTGACCTGCCTGGATGCTGCCGCCCCATGCCAGCAAGGTTACCTCTTCCCACCCCCGTGAAACCTCTTGCTGCAGTGTAATGAGCAGTACAGTGAGTTTCGGGACAGTAATGGTTTCAGTGAGACCTGCTGCTGCCGGACTTTCAAGTCTCCAGCCTTGGGCGGTGTCCAGAAGGAACACAGACTACTCATCTTTCAACACCTCCGCGCCACTCTAAGTTTCAATAAATGCCCATTTCCATGCCAATTTTAGTTTCACCTGATGACATTCAGTTATCTCCCAAGAGCGTGCCGTTACCTCCCTTAGTATATGCCCACTGAGGAAAGGGGAGCGCAACTCTCCTCTCCCCTTATTCGGGCTATGAAACTCAAAGACCTCCTGGCCTGGAAGTTTCACCCCGGTTGTCATAAACACGAATTCACCTCCTCTCATTAACTCTGAACACGTCAGGCTGTCAAGGCCTGGACCTGCCTTACTGGAGCCAAAGCAGGCGGGATCCCTATCTCCACACGCTGCACCCCTGACCCGAACAGCGCTTTCGCTCCCCAGCCCAGCGCTGAAGAGCGGGCTAGCTCCTCGCACACGCGAGGAAAGGCCACTGGTGACCCGTCCCATCTCAAATCAGCCCCGGGGGCAGGGAGAAGCCATCCTGTTCAGCGACAGACGACGGACCCCGGGCTACTCCCGCTCCAGCCTAAGCCGGCAGCTCCTTCTTCCTGGTGGGACCCTGGGGCCGCCCCCGCCCCGAACGGCCCGGCCCC
>NW_008794709.1:211880-223141 GCF_000699145.1 Aptenodytes forsteri
AGGGTTTTCAAACCGGAGCCGGGGAGAAGGTGGGAGGCGGCGGGTAAACGCCGGCGTGGGGAGCGGCGAGAAGCCGCGCCTCCGTGAGGAAGCGAGCGGGGCGAGGGAGGGCCCGAGCCCGAAGGCGGGAGCCGTGTCGCACGTTTCCTGAAGGTGGCACCGTAATGCAGGGGATCGCCTCGAGCGTGTCGTCGCTACCCTTGCTGGTGATGGTGATTCTGTGTCTAAAGCCACCGCGTGCTTGGGATTTGTACAGAAAACAGCTGCCGTGAAGCCTGAAGTCGTCCCCCCCCCGCGGCGTAAGCGATTTATTAAAACGCACATTGCTTGCAGGGGGGAAACTTTGAATGCTATATGTATTCTGAAATACATACATTTCTATTATAAAAATAATCGTGACGTTTCTTCTCGGTCCTTTGTAACCCGCATTTCTCCAGTGTGTACAGAAGGCATGGTTAATAAAAATTGCACATTTAGTGTCTGAGTGACAGAGTAATTTTGGCAGTGGAGTCTCATTTTATGCTTTAATTCTCAACATTAGTTTGAACTTGCTATTTTTTAATGTTTTTGAGAGCGAGGGGCAAGAAAAGGAGGAGTTCTTTTCAACACGGTGACTGCTAGTGGCACCACGGAGGGAAGGGCAGAAAATGGTTTTAGCAATTCAGATTCATATCTGCTTCACCAAGCTGGCAGCTCAGGCTTGCTGAGCGAAAACGGGAAGCTGTCTTAATTATACCTTTGGGTTTTTTTCCCCCCCGTTCCTCATTAACTGGTGTGGTAGCTTTGTGATGGTTTTAGCACCGTTGACAGATTAATTGCTTCTACCTCAAGTCAACTGGGTGGAATGTCGGGCTATGGGGAATCGGTTTTCTGGAATCCAAGGGATTCAACCGCTCACACGCAGTGTACTGAAATGGAAGTACAAGAAAACAACATTATATTTTCTGAAACAGAATATGCCCATTTCCTTTATTGAAATAAAACATCAGAGGTGCCCCCCGGGTAAAATGAAGTTCAAAGGTGAGGCCTGTACGCGGGAAGGGAGAAGGTACCATCACCCACACGGGCAGAGTTCAGGCAGA
Organism: Aptenodytes forsteri; assembly: GCF_000699145.1. Taxonomy (NCBI): domain Eukaryota; kingdom Metazoa; phylum Chordata; class Aves; order Sphenisciformes; family Spheniscidae; genus Aptenodytes; species Aptenodytes forsteri. The sequence continues at coordinate 212,963 of NW_008794709.1, forward strand.
GATACAATAGGAGTTGATCGTACGCAGCAAAGCATTTAACCACTGTTCACCTGTAAGGATGTGTTTGAACGCTATTGCATGTATACATTACGTGCGTGGAAGTACCTCTCCACCGCCAGCGGAAATGGTGCAGCGGTCGCCCTGTGATGTCCCTTCCCTGCCCTCGTGTCCTTTCCTCTCTGTCTCTTCAGCTTAGCCTTGTCCCACGGCTGCCCTTCCTTCCCAGTGATGGGCTCCCTCCTCCTCCTCTGGTGCTGCCACCCAATTTCCACAGATATCCCTCCGGCTACCTTCCCCTGCAGGGCCGTGGGGGTGACGTGAGGCTTCCTGGGATCTTGCTGTGCTTGTGTGCCTGAGTGTTACGATATTGCCCGTAAGTCTGGTTTGTGAAACTAATCCCTTCTCCAAAGAGATTAGACTGTGGAAGGGAAGGAAGCTACAGCTGCTTTAATGCTCTTACCTGGGAAGTCCCTAGAACGATGTTCTTGGTTGCTTCTGGGGCATTTCCAGTGTAATTACAGTCACTTATAAGAGATCTGGCATAAGCAAGGGGTCTGATGTTTAAATAATTACAATATTAGTTTTGCAGAGGTGCAGCACTTAAGTCTGAATTCTGTTGCTGGGACCTCGTGTCTGTCAATTGTTGGTGCTTTCTGTAACACTCCCCGATGTTTCACACGCATTAAGACAAAAAGGCTGTAGACAGAACTTGCCAGTGTTTAAACCAAACTGCAACATGTTGCGGAGTTGCAGGACAAGAACTGCAACCCAGTCACTTAACACTTCATTTTGTCATGAAGACAGGAGAGGGGTGCTGTGCTGTGCTCTTGCTATGAACCAGGAAACTGAAGGAAGGGCAACAGGCTGGAACAAAGAGACCCAGGAGCTGTAACGATGTTTGCGAGCCTTGCAAAAGAACCTCCAAGAGCATCTGCACCTGCTTCCCTGCTCGTTTTACACAACAACACGAGCAGACCCACTGCTAATTTTCTGTTGAAAGAACCCTCTTTGGTTGTGGTCCTTAAAGGTCTTGATGCTTTGCTCAAACGCCAGCCTAAGTACCCAAAACTGGCTTCTCCCGAACGCCATCACAAGTGCCAGCATGCATGCTGAAGCTAATAGGGGTTGTGTAAACTTCATTTGGTTTCTGCTTGTTTGAATGAGTTCGATCCAAACGAGCGATGTTTCTGTGTGATACCTATTCACACCTCTATCATCCCACTGATCCTCGTGTTGCGTGTGGACTCTTGCGAGCCCACGGAGGTGTCGTGTTAAAATGCACTCTGCGTTTTGCACAATCCCAACTGTAGTGCTGCATAAACAGTAACTGGTTCACCCTCCCTTTGCTCGTGAGTGACAGGCAGATATTTACTTTACGCAGCTAGAACACCTAAGGCAGTTATCCAGACATGGAACACCACTGTACACTGGTCTCATTACTTCTCGGGCAGAGGGGTTTTAACAGACCTGGACTGACTTTTCACCCTGTGTGTTGGGAGGAACTACTCCAACAATAAAGGTCCCGTTCTTCCCTTTTTATCTGCATGTGACTGCTACTGATAAGGGTGGGAATGACATGAATTTTCGTGCGTAATCCATCTCTTCAGAAGGCTTCCTGCATCTCTAGAAATGCATTGTGCATCCTGCTAAATGGTCTCTCTCAAGAAGCACGATTCACTTTTGTGAATGGGAGTAGCTCGGTTGTATTAGATAGCTTCCCCCAAAAAGACGCAAAGAAAACCCCTAGAAATCCAGAAAAAATCCCAGAAAACCCCCAGGAAAAAAAACCCAACAGGCTCAGAAATCATATTCTGCTCTGTTACATCGCCACTGTCTAAAGTAGATCTGGTTTCCACCCATAGAACTTGGAGGAAAGCTTACCTCTGCCTTTAAAGATAGTAGTCTGTATCCCAAAGAAGGACATCAACTACTTCAAGCTCAGTAGGCGCAAAACAGTCAAATTTCTGCACGCCTTGTATGTAGCATTTAGTGTATTATTTGACAAGCCCAGAGGTAACCTGCTTTCGGAAGAGGAGCAAGCGCTAAACAAGTTGCTCAGACTCTCGCCAGAAGTCTCTGGGTGGACACACATGGCCACGGCATGGACCGGCGTGCCAAGCTCTGTCCTCCTGGCAGGAGGACGTGAGACCACGAAATGGTGCCCACGTGTAGGCGCACCCGTCAGATGTGTGACATACGGCTGAGTCTGGCGGGTACACGGTTGAAAAACGTTCTCAAGCAGCCTTTTGTCTCTGGGAGGCATCCATTCAACACTTGGGCTTTTAAACTCTGCCATTAAAAGGCTGCTGTTTTGGTATAAAGGGCAGCCTCAGCATGGGGACAGATGGTACTTTAGCTCAGTAGGGCCCTTGTAGTCCGTATGAAGCCGGAGCCACAGGTGGCCGGGGTTTGAAAGCGCCTTTTCCCCTCTCCCTCTGTGACTTTGCCATAACAACTGGAATTTGTTAGATGAAGACGTCTGCCGCAGTACAGGATGCGGGCTGGCAAGAGGCTCCTCTCATGTGCTCGAGGCAGGACCAGAAACCACGCTTGAAGGGGATGATTAATGGAAGGGAAGCTGCTTTACCCAGGGACCGAAGGGAGCACATCTTTCTCAGGATGCTGCTTGGCTTGAGAAACACGCTTTTAAAGTCAATCCTGCAGCTACGTAAACTAACAAGGAGGCTTTCAATTTCAGCTTTTTTGTTACAGAATCTCGCATTGCCTTTACATTTATATATTTTGGAGAGAAAACTATGTACAGCACTAGACTTTATCCATCTGGTCTTTCATCTGAAAAAGGGAGCGTACAGTTATCTTGTCCCAGACGCTTGTGCATGTAAGGGAGCAAAGTGAAGAAAGACTGCAATAACCTTCAAAGTGGTTTTATTTGTTCTAGTGTTACAGACGATGCAGTGAGGTAATCGCTACCATAGCTTTTTACTGTGCTTAAACAGCTGTCATGTTTATTAGAATAAAGTCCACATCCAAAAAGTAGCTTCTTAACACAACTGGCTGCATTTTCTTAACTGATGCACAAAGTTCTGCTTAAAAGGCTGTGTTTAAGAGCATAGCATAATGATTTAAACATACAGCTACAATGACAAGTTTTATACCAGTAATATTAACAGCACAAAACCCCCACAGCTTGTCTTAATGTTTTAGTACACTTGAAGCTTGAGTTGTGGTTGTCTAACACCTCTAAAATCAATATAAAATGGAGCAATTTACAGCTTTAAAATTTTCTTTGACTTTTGCGTCTGCTGTGAATCTTTCCAGATTCTTTAGTCATTTTGTTTGGCCTTATTCCCCTCCAATATGTTTCTTTTAAACGTAGAAGGCTGTAAATCTTAATTTTTATTCTACACACCAAATGTCTCAATATGTTTTAGAGTACAGATGAGAAATCTCAGTTCTGTAAATGGGCATAGTGTTATATATTCCTAAACTCTAAAACTTTGCATCAGTCTTTCTGGGTGGTAACTTGGTTTTGGGTTTTTTTGTTTTGGTTTTTTTAAGGTTCATATATGGGCTGATTATCAAACTGATGTTGCTCACCTGAATCAGTTCTTGTCAGTAATTTAAAACACCTGGTAGAATTGCCATAAGAGTTTAACAAGAGCCAAGTGAGGTATGCAGCAAATACCCTAAAAGGCAAGGTAGGCTTGCTGCAGATGAATTCATTTAGTCTTTTTGTAAATTTCAGCTTCACATGGCTTGAATTTTTAAAATGCTGAACAATCCACTGCTGAAACAGGATGCTATTAGCTAAATGCCTGTGGGGCTCAATTTCACATATCGGAGCACACATGTTGTTTTCATAAAAATACAAAAAGAAAGAAAATAAACTACACCAGAAGTAATGATTTTAAAAACTCAGGTATTTGTACACCATGCTTTGCAAGTAAGATTTGTTTAGCGGGTTTGATGATAGCGTTACAAGTTTCTGTATGTCGAAGCCAACTAGCCAGCTGCTTGTGTTAGTTTATGTGGTGCTTTAACCATGATTTCATGTTTATTGAAAGGGTACAGTAGCATACTGTTACTCAAACCATAGCAAAAATATACAAAAAACAGATTTTCCAAAATATTTGAATGTCCAAAGAGTTAGAGATACTTGGTAACTTAATAAGAAGAAATTCTGTCACCCTGACCAATCCCCCGTGTCTACATAGCTCCCTTGCTCAGCACACACAGTTTGGGTACAGGTTCCATTCCCCAGTGCTAGGCAGCTTTTGAAGTACCTAAGTTTTAAACCAGCAGTGCTCCTCCATTTCTTCTTCTTCTTCTTCCTGGCCTAGTGGAGAATTAGTTCAATTAGCTAAGAATTTGGGGATGCAAGTCCTTACATTTTCTTTGTTTAGCTCAGCTTGTCTGGAAATTTTGTTTTCTGACCGCTCAGTTTGTTGGTTGCTTCATTTCCAGGAGAACAGTGCTGTCATGGGGAGTTATGATTGCAGAGAGAAAAATGACTAGGATAAGTCCCCAGGAGGAAGGAGAAAAGTCTAATGGAGATGCAGTGCAGAAAGGCAACCAGGGAAGGTGCATTCAACGCTGACCTGTACTGCTAAGCAGCTAGGATGTTGCATTTTTAGACAGGATGGAGTTGTATTTGTGGGTAAAATGAGTTTCTGCGGTAATCCCTGCGCAGTATTGGTCTGACCAGCTTGCCAGACTCCTTTAGACAAAAAGCAGTTTCACTGCAAATGCTTTTCAGGACCATATATGCCACCCTGACACCCACGTGATGCCGGGCATGCTTGGGGGGGTCACCTGAGCCTTCTTGCCTCCAGGTCGAGTGTTGCAGGGCGTTGGTTCCCGGTGGTGGTGGGACTATGCCTGGGCTTTCGCTTTTGCATAGAAAGGCTGGACAGTCTGTACTCTTGATGCAGGGGATCAAAAAGCAACATGAAGATAGCATGTAGATTTTTCATTTCTCATTTCAGAGAAACCTAGCTGGTCTTTTCCACTCATCAAATGGATCATGGCAGGTGAATGGACCACTCAGGTGAATTATTCAGCAAATCGTCTTGCTTTAATTTCTTTTCTTTCTTTCAATTTCTTTCAGTTGACTATGATCTGTAGCCACCTTCCTTCATCTTTTTTTTCCCATTACCTGGTAAGCATTTTCTTTTTTACAGATGGAGCATTTTCTCTCAAAGCTAGAGGTGTCTGGCAGGAGTTGTGGCTACCAGGGGATTGCATCCCCTGTCAGAGGAGGCTGTTGACTTCCAGAGGTGCCGTGCCTCCACGCTGCCTTTGCCCAGCCATGTCAGCTCCTTGTGCCATTTTAGAGATTACGTGGGGCTGGTTTGAAATTTTGTGCGAAATATGCTTCACTCAGCAGAGCTCCAGAAAGGCACTTTTGGGGGATAAGCTGTTGTGACGTACTGCTTCCTCACCTCTCCTCAAATCCCAAACCACTGGGCTTAGCATGCACATGGTCATCACGAGAATGTGTTTCCCTATTTGCATGTATTTGCCATTTAGGCAACATTTAGTCAATATTCAGCACTCTCAAACCTTAAGGTCTGTCCTTCATGCTCAGCATAGCTGTTCACCAGCGGTGGCCCATACCGATAGGTCTCCACGCTCTCAGATGGTTCAGACTTTGTGGGGACTGGGTCATGCTGGTAGAGCAACGCTGACTTTATCATCCCAAAGTCTTCCTGAATCTTCATCCCTGAATAGATAGCACCCGAGACATTTTCTGCCATGTGGGTATAGCTCTGAAGATTTTTCAGATCGCAGAGGTTGTCGCTGTATTTCAGCGCAGACGGCTTGTAGGCCTGGTAGGACACCTTGGTGGTGGTTGTGATGACAGTTTGCAATGGCGGGGCTATGGAAGAGGGGCTGGGACCATACCTGCAGGGGTAGTCCCCACCATAGTAAGGGTGGTTAGCGCTCGTTTGCATCTGTCCATAGTCACTCCGGTCTCCACTGCCAGTTTTTCCCCAAGCGGGTTTCAGTCCATAATGTCTGCCAGGGTTGTCGAAGCTCTTATCATGGGCCGTCACAGCGTTGTAGTGAGATCCATTCAAACCGAGGGGGTCAGCATCGATGGCAGGACTTGTCAGATCTTTGTAAAATGCCGGGTAAGGGCTGGAGCTTATAAAGGTAGGAACTCCAAACTCGTAGCTGCATGGCCTGGGCACGTAGATCCTTGGATTGGGGCACTTTGGGTATGGTGATAGCTGGTCCTCTTGGAAGCTGGCTGAGTCATAAGATGCTTTGTAGATGTCAGTGTTTTGCAGCGAAGGGTAAGACTGGGCTGGAATCGAAAAATTGGTGTCTGTGATGATACTGACCCTTTCTGGGCCATCCATGCAGGGCAGATTCTGTAGGTTATTGGCATAACCGCTGCTGTCGTGGTACCTTCCTGCCTGACAAGGACAAGTAGATCTTTGAGATTCGGGAATCAATACTGCCCGCACACATCTATGTCACAACACTTGAGCTATTGCTCATTTCTGCTCCAAATGAACAGATGTAGCGTGGTGTAAAGCTTTGTTTTGCCCTGGGATCCCTAGTACATGCTTATGACACCTTTTTAATCGACTAAAAAAATCTTGACTTACCTCTGAGTTTAGAGGTCTCTTTTTCTGGGAATGGTGAGAAAAGGACATTTGCTTCTTAATTGCACTTCGTCTTGCCTCTGCCTCCAATTTGCTCTCTGGCCTGGGGTGGTCATGGACTCCTTTAGCCTAAATTAGGTTTAACAAAGAATTAGATGTGAACTGGAAGGGGATAAGAGAAGAGAAAATGCAGTAGTAGGATGAGAGGTAGCCACAGCATGGTCTGTGGTTTGGCACAAGGGAACGGGGAGGAGAAACTAAACAAGAAGGAGGGATTAAATGTAAAAATAAATAAATCATGACTTGCAGGTAGCTAGAAGAAAAAAAAAGTGAGGGAGAAGTCAGTGAGGGCTGGATGATGAAGGAGCAAAGGTGTTACCTATGTTTTGTGACATTCAGGAGTAGCTGATTAGAACCAAGGGAAAAAAGATTATAAGTTTAGTTTGGGTCATTTTCTGCAGTCCAGGATCTCAGTTCTGCTTTACAACAGCCATCACTAAAACAGCATAAATAGGCTTTAAAGGGGTTCCACCCCACCAGATGACAAATATTCTCCTCTCTAAAAACAGTAAACACCTTCTTGACGAGGACTGAAAAGTATACCCTGGAAAGCCATCCAAAGATGCTCTGCTATTGAAACATCTGTGGATACGCAGATCTATGTATCCAAAGCTGTATTGATATACAATAAAACAATATTCTATGTGTCCTTACACATTACATTTTCCTAAATGGACCTCCATATAGCCCCTAATACAAAGTAGGAAACTTCAAATTGCTTTTAAAATGCCGTCCTTTCTCAAGGAGAAATTAACTTTGAGAGAGGATTTATCTACTATTTTGATGGTAAAAATCTTCAGTTTTCGCATGTCTGTTACAGAATATCTGAATAATAATACTACTAATAAAAAAACAGGTGAGAATTTGGTAATATGGCCGGTTTGCTTCCATTTACTGACTGGAGAACAGAATTCACTGCAGTGTGGGTCAGGGAAAAAAAAATAAAATCATCCAGCAGAGAATGTAATCTCATAGAACAGAAGCTTTTTGTGAATTTTTTATTCTAATGTTGCTAAAAAAGAACAGATCAACATGAAATTTCAAATTTTAGCTTTTTAAATTTCCTTTTTTTCTGGCAAGTTTTTAAATTGTCTTAAAATTCAAAGGTTATTTTCACATGAAGTAGAATTTTCACATTTCAATTTGTGCAATTTAAGTAAGGCTTTCCTTTCCCCATTTATTTATTTTAATAGGAAATAAATATCAAGTCCTTGGTGAGATTCGGTTGTCAGACACACCAGGGTGCAAGACAACCTTTGTGTTCATATTTGTGTACTGTAAATGGGAAAATTTTAGACATCTATGAGTTTATAATTAAAATTGAATATAGTTAACCCTCAAGTACTGCTTTTAAAAAGTCACCCAAGTGTTATTATTTTATTTGTTCTTGCCATGTTTGTACTACAGAGGAATTCAGTCATGGACCAGAACTCCACCGTGCTCACCATGCGCAGTGTTACACAAAAAAAAGGAAGAAAAAAAGGGGAGGGGAAAGAAATCTCTCTCTCTATGTGTATAGATATAGCTTTTGTGTATAGATACAGGCTGTGTGTGTGTGCGCACGCGCACATGTGTATGCGTGCTTTTTACCTGGAAAAATATTGCTTTGCCATCAAGCCTCCAGAAGTTAGTGACTGGATAGCCACTGTGTCCTCGGCAAGGAATCAGCTCGAGGGCTGAGTTACAGTTCGGGCAGGCTTTCTCTGTGAATAGAGATAAAGAAACTACTGGAGACACGGGTTAAAGGCAAGGGTGTCGTCTGAGAGTAAACAGAGCTCAAGAGCAATATGATCAGCCTTCACTGAAATTCAGATTAAAATACGATGTTCAAGGAAACGCAACATGGACTACCAAGCATAACTGAATGGTATGGACTAGAGCTGCATACTTGATATAAATGCTAATGAGTTAAAGGATTGTAGATCCATTTCCCCTTAAGTATTTACAGACAGACGTTGACGAAATTTGGAACTAAATATATTCATCACACTCTTTGCAATTACGCCTTAGTCTGCATGCAAGTAAGGGCGATCCCAGTTTAGAAATCAGGCCCAGCTGAAAGAAATGGGGTCCCTTGGGCATCCCAGCTCTCCTTGGGTGCCCCTCACTTTGCTGCTTCTGCCGAGCCTTGTCGCATATGGCGGGGCGAAGCTGCAGCCTGGCTCCGCCGGGCAGAGCGCAGCTCCTGGCGCACACCACCACCCCCAGGCAGGACTTCTTCAGGATCTGGCAGTTGTGGTTGTTGGTGTTGCGCATGGCCCAGCCGCTGAGATGTCTCTGCGCGTTCTTCTCCTCGCTGGAGTAGATGAGCCGCACGTAGCCGTCGGGCCATTCCTGGAAGGCATCAAAGTGCTTGGGCTCCTGCGGCAGGGCAAGCAGAGGTGAGAAAGCAAGGCAGCAAGGAGGAGAGCAAGAGAATATTAGCAGGATATTGCAACCTGATGTTTTCGCCCTGTTACAAAATACATAATGGGGAAAAAAGGGCTTTTTCTAGGACCACCCAAGCAGCAGGAAAAAATTTATTGAAAGAATAGCTTATTCAGAAGTGGTGTATAAAAGGGGAGAGGCAGTCTGAGCTTCCATGTTTCAAAAGAAAGTCAGGATCCTTTCCTCTTTTGCCTCACGATCCGTAATAACACGGTCTGTTGTCACAGATGCCTCTGTGCGGTGAGGTTACCCAGCCATAAAAGGTCAGCCGCGTTGCCAGAACTTGATGAGTGGTCTGCCACTGCTGTGCCCAGGCAGGACAGAAGCCGCCCCGCTCATACTTGCTATTAAGTTCTCCTCATTGTGGGATTGTGCACCTGCAGGCTGGAAGCTAGAAGTTTTAGCTAAGGAATGCTTTCTAAGCACATCTAATATAAGTTGAATAAGGCGTCTACCAAAAAATAAAGAAAATTGCCATTCCAAATATACTTCCAATATATGTATAGTAGTTCGGAGAAAGAACATTTCAATTTGGGATGTCGCTGGCTTTCTGGAGTTCCTTACCAAAATGTAATTACCAGAACAATTAAAGAATTGCTAAGATTTTAAACTCCAAATGTTTACAGTGCAAGTAAAGAGTTCCTGCAACACTCATTTAACATATGTATGTACCACACGTGAGCAATCGCAGTGAATGCAGGTAGACTACCAGCATTTACAGCGTTAAGCCGTTCTATAATTGCATGGGCTCTGTAAAATTAAATAAACTCTAAGATGAAAAAAGTTGTGAATTAACGATGCATTTGGAGCTCACAACTAGGAAAGAAAGTGGAATGCTCATTGACAACAAAATGTCACATCAACAGACAAAATACTGAGATGGCTTTAATTATATTGGCAGAAAACAGGCAATCCAAGCTTCTTTTTGACATTTCTTTAAATGAGGAACAAGGGAGAAGAAAACTGGCTGAACAGTGGAGCTGAAGATTGTTTTAGGAGTTCATACAAAGCTGGCCAACGCTGCATATCAAATCCATATTTTTATTTCAAGTCATTTCGTAATGACTACTGCAGCCCATCCAGACCCGTGTAATTATATTTGGAAAGGGGAGGGAGA
>NW_008794709.1:223468-224272 GCF_000699145.1 Aptenodytes forsteri
TACCCCCCAAGCGGGCTCCGCTGCGGTTACCTGGAGGTGGGGGGCGGCCGAAGGGGCCTTGCTCGAATCCCCCTCCCCCAGCACCGGGGGCCGCGACCTCCGCATACTTGAGCGGGGTCTGGAAGTCCGAACCGGCAGTAGCCGGGCTCTGCCGCTCCTTCCCGCGGGTGCGGAGGGGCGCCCATCGCCGGGCGCATCCCTGCCCCGTCGGGATGCCGCTAACCTTTGATTTCGAGAGCGGCTTGGAGCTGCCCGCAGCTTGAAGAGCCCCCGGGGGGGAGTCAAAGGGGCTGTACGAATAACCTGCTCTTCCTAAATACACGCGTACACCTGCTCTTTAGATGCAGACGTAAACGAATTAAGTGTATTAAGCGCGTTATCCCTTCACGCAGTGCTCCATGGCACAAGGTTTAAAACGCAAAACCAGAGTCAGTGCCGTGTTATTGATCAGCGTACTTTAACTTATTAGGAAGTTACAGGTAGCATTTTCTACCTTCTTCTTTTAAGAAAAAATAGCCGATGAGGCTTTTCTGGGGAAAAAAAATTCTTTTAGTTCTGGGAAACAAAAAGACAAGTATGCATAATATTATAGAGATTGACTCGTTGAATGGCTAGTGCTGTTATAATCCTTTAAACGATCCCACCTGTTCTGACGGATTTTCGCATTCGCTTCCATCCCCTCTGGTCCCCTCTAAAAATTTAGTGACCTTTATCTTAGTTTTGCAAAATAAAAACCAGCCTGTAGCAGAAAACGCCGCCTACGGTCTGTGGCCCCAACCCGCCGCCCCCCTCCCAACAGAGAGG
>NW_008794709.1:224895-271361 GCF_000699145.1 Aptenodytes forsteri
ACGGGGACCCGCTATGGCTTCTGGTGGTCGCGGCTTTGGCAAACCTTCAGTTGGGAAGTGTGGGGCGATTTTGAAACTTTCCTTAGGAAATAAGGAAGGAAAAACAGGCTTTTGGGAGACAGAGGGTGAGTAAATGGTCTTCAGCTTTTGGGCAGAAAAAGCGGATTTTTTCTGTATTTTTCTCTCCCTTTTCTTTTTAAAGGAATGAAAAAAGCGAGGAACGGACTAGACAGGTGAACGGCAGCATGGCAGCCAGAACAGGAGACTATGTAAATACCTTTTTAAATGCATCCTTAGCTGTATCTTACAAATAGTTGTATACATATTTAAATGTGTATTCTTAAATGGATATGGCATGACCTAGAATTTTTAGTAATTTAATGTAACGTGGGAAGTGCAGCAGACCCCGTAATCTTTTCTTTAGTAAGTAGGAAGAAATGATTGTAATAGTTGTGGGACATGGTAAGAATTACAAATTGAGCGCGCTAAAGGAGTTGCTTATTTCCTTATTCAGTATCCTTTAAGATTACTCCGTTTTGAAGGTCCTGTCTCTTTTGGAGATGAAGACTGAAGTTTCACCTTCAGATGTAACAGTAAAATGAAAGTAGAGAAACAAACGAAGTAAAAACAAATAAACAAAAAGCCTACAAGTTTTAAAATAGCATTACAAGTATTTTCTCATAATCAGTGCTATGACGATTCAAATGCCCGCTTATTTTAATCGCTAGTGGTTTGCTTCCCCTCCCTCCGCAGCTCGAATCCCTTCTCACTGATGCTTTTAAGGGGAAGGGATTTCAGAAAATAAGCGAACTGCTTCAGGAGAGAGAAATAGAGCCTCCCCAGAAATACAGCGAATCTCTCTTCAACCAGCTAGATAAAGTACTGAGAAAGGCGAGTACCATAAATAATCTTAACCATCTTAACGCCCAGCTCTATGGGTATCAGACTAATAAAGTTCAGTGCTCTGTGTTTCTGTAGGAGCTGGACAAGAATGAATTCCAGAATGTTTCACTGCTGCTGAAATGTATTCAGCTCTACTTTAAAAGTGATCTTCAAGAAGGGACGAGTTTGTTTATTGAGCAAGGACTGGTAGAAAAGATGAGTATAACACTATATACAAGCTACTAATGTGATTTAAGGTTGCTTGCATCAGGAAAAGAACTCCAAGGAAGTGAGAACTAGAGGGTGGCTTGTTGGCCATGCAGAAACAAAATATTTTTTTTAATATATTGCATAAGCTGAATGGGAAAAAATGGTTACTTTCATTGTGTTACTTTCAGTACAGCAGCTAACATTGTGGCTTCACTTACCACCTGACTTAATGGGGTTGGGGGGGTCAAGCTGGCAGTGGAAGGAGAAGATTAGTTTGAGTCCCATCTGTGAAATGATACAGAATTTCTAAATACATTTTAAGTGCTCCAGCAAAACACAATTTTAGTAATAGAATTGATGAACAATTTGTGCTTTTATAATTTTAAAAGCTGACATGCTCTTTATGAAGGTCCCTTTTTAGATACATAGTAAACCAGATGCATTCAATCTGCAATTGTATTTTATCTGCTAATGGCACAATACTGATTTCAGCTGGTAATACCTGTAGTAGCAGAAATGCACTTGTGCCTAAGAGGAGTAATACCTACCTCTAATGTAGCTAGAAGGGAACATTAACACTTGCTCTCTGTTGGCAGAGTTGTACTAAGGAGTCCTCAGTCCAAAATGTTGTAATCCTGCCTTGTAATTATGCTTTTCAGGGATACAGTTGCTCAAAATTCCTGTATGGATAGATTATTAATGAAGTTTCACCAATCTGAGCTCTGTACCTCCAGTGAAGCATAGATTTCTAGTTAGCCATGGGTGTGTGATACTATGCAATATGTTTAATAACATAAAATATTAAAATAATGACTTTGAAAAAGCTTGATGAATTTTTAAAATGTTATTTCATGGTGAAGTGACGTCCTCTAGAAATTTCCATAGGAGTTATGATGCCACTAGCACTGTGTATTGTGTCAAGGAGCTCCTGAGCACCAAGAGTGGGTGCCTTGAGATGAAAAGGGAGAATAAAAGGAGGGCTGGGGAGGGAAGTGGGGGGGGGGGGGATAAGGGGGGGGGGGGGGGAACCTTTTCATGTCCTCCTAGCAAAATTCGAGCTCCTTAATGCTGTGTAGCTTTTGACACAGTATGTGACTCTGAAGTTCAAGGACTAAAAAAACTGTCTATGTGCGTAAGGTTTCCTGCAGATATATCTAGTTTAAGGATTATTAACTCTTCTTCCCAGGTTTTAACTGATTCTTTTAACTTTTACCTGGTATCTTGGTTTGAAAGAGCAAGAGCATTTGTGATCCTCATCGACCCAGACGAGAATAAATTTTTGATGTTACTTCTTGAAGACTTCTTTGACTCTGCATTGGTATGTACGTGCACTAAGGGGGCAGAAAGGTTGCCTTTACTGGATAAGAAAGCCATTGTTCACAGATAGCTTTCTGTTAAAAAATACATAATTACACAGACCTTGTGCTCTAGGACTGAGCCTGGGACGCAGCTCAGGTGGTGGGGATGGGCAGTGCCCAGGAGCCTGCTCTGGGCTGGCATTAGGCTGAGGTTTGATGCACCTGGGAGAAGTTGCCCTGGGCCTGCACAGGGCTGCAGCATTTTCTCGTTTTCTAACATGAAGCCAAGTGTTTGTTTTTGCAGGAAAACCTGCAAGAAGTTCTGATGCGTTTTGTAAGCAAAAGCATTTGTGCTGAAGCCCTTGTTTAAAAACCCAAGTTGCTGCCACTGAGCTGCACCTTACCTGCAAATGTGTTTGCCAAGGTCGTCCTGGCGATTTGTTCCTACGGTGTTTGAAACAGCTGATTTACTTTTAAAGGATTCTCTGAACTGCTTACAATTCTCATTTAGGTTTCTATTTTAAATATTCATAACTTTAAAGGTATTGGAGGCCTAGTGATGTAAATTTTCAGTAGGAAGAATGCTTTTAGCTTCTTTCCCCAAGCTGTTCCCCCAGTTTTGTCTGTAGCTTACTGGAACTGTGTCACTTTGTGCATCGGAATTTGTTTGAATACTTCTGACTTCTTAGGAGACTTGATAAAAGATATCTGAGCAAAATCAAATATTCTTCTTTCTCTACTAACCACATTGAAACAATATGAAATACTCTATTTTTTGTCAGAATTTGATTTCTTTGTCTTCCTGGTCCCTTTCTTCCATATGCTTTCACTGTGGAGGATGAAGTGTTGTTTTATTTGTGTTGTGTTTTTTTTTTTAATTATGATTTTTAATTTTTCTCAATGGACTTTAACATTCTTCAGATATCATATGTTAAGATACCTAGTACTGTAGTGTGTAAACATAAAATGTGATTTTACATAGGCCCATATGTGCAATAAAAGTAATGAAGCAATGCCACAATGTGGGTTTTCCAGGGAACCTGGGGGCACTGCATTCTCGGGTGCTGCTGAAATCGCTGGGGGAAGTGGGTGCTTCACTCCCTTTACCCTCCCTGCATAATGCCAACCTGTATGACCGGGGCGACCATACGTGATATACCTGTATCAGGTGGCACTGCTTTTCCTGATGTGGGTACGGTAATGTTTTATGTTATTTTAGCCCCTGAAAGGTGTGACAGTGGGGGCATAAATGCCTCAGCACTTTGAGTACTGCTGTTCTTGGGTTGTGGTGTGTTAACGAAGGCTTCCTTTACTTTTTTCATCAGGTGATTTGCAGGTGTAGTAATGAAGGTCAGTATTGTTTTTCCTTCCATTCCTTGATATCCTGAATCTCAGTCTTGGGAGCACGTTTCTTAATTCTGCTCGAACTCTATCCCCTTTCTGTTCTTCCTTCCACCCCCTATCTCCCCCTCCTCCTCTCTGCAATGTTTTCTTTAAATCCTCCTGCTAATTTCCCTCCAGTTAACTTTCATTAACCTCGGAGCACAAAACCTTTTACTGTTTCTCTTTCTTTACTTGTTTTGAATATGCTGGAAAAAGAAAATCTAGCTGTGGTATCTTGTTTAAATGGTCGGCATCAAATATTTCACTTGGTCAGAATAAACGGTGCTTCTGAAAGGACTTGAGGCTAGACAGTCTGCTCTTGCACATCTGTTCCTAGTGGCTTCAGATGTTATTCCCTTGCTGAAGGCAACCACCTCCACAGAATAACGTGGTAACTCCTCCAGCCAACCTAACTAGGCGGAGGGATGTCTGTCTGTCTCATTCGTTTCAGCAGCAAGATTTTGTCTGTGGCGGCAGCTGGCTTTCCATTAGGGCAGGGGAGCAGGTGCTTTCAGGAAGAGCAAGTATCTGTGTGCCCAGATATCCAGGCTCACAAGTCATGTAAAAATGAAGCATTATATTGTGGGCCGGGTAACTTGAGCTTATTCATCCTTGTAGCTTATTCTAGCGGGAGCAGAGCGGGCATGAGCGTCTTCTGGTTAATACTCTAGTGGTTTGCTTTGTTGACTTTGTCAAAAGCTGTATATTACGGATTTATCTGTTGCGGTTAGTAAGTAGCTTCTCCTTTCTCTACATATTTAAATAGTTACCCGGGTCAGCAGTTAAAGTATCTGGCGCTTTTTATACAGAGAAGCTACAAGTTCCCTTTTCTGTCTAGGATTAGATAGTTGTAAACTTTGTTCAAAACTGAATCCCCAGCTGGGATATTTTTACTCCTTCAACACCACAAACTGTAGTTGCTTCAACTATCTTTTATGCGGAGACCAGCTCATTGCTAGCTGTAACCTTTCAATGATTTTTCTAGGGAAGAAAGAGCTGGTGAATTTATTTTTACCTGAACTAGGGCATCTAGTGACAGAAGCAAATATTTGCTGCACTCTGCGGCAGGAGGTAAGACTCCTACTAGGAGAAGAAAATACAGATACATGTGCACACAAGTGTGTGTAATTAGATGAAAAATGTGAAGAATGTGTTACTGAATTCTTTCCCTTCCTATTCTGCCCCTTCCTCTGTGGGGGGAAAGGCTTTGAGGACCCTCAACTCTATACTCGACAGTGTCTCACGGGAGGAAAGGAAGAAATTCCCTCTGTCTGAAGAGATGTGCTCACTCACGTAAGTGGTTTCCCCTCCAACTCTTGTTGCAGGGAAGATGGTGGTTAGCTACAGGAGTTAAAGTTATTTCCACTTTAACTCGTTGCATTATGTCGTTTCAGGAAAGACCTTGCAAAAACTATACTGGAGGTTGGTGGTAAGAAGTACTTAGTGGTTATTCTTATGAAGCTGGGGTTCTCCAGCTTTACTTCATCTGCTTATTTATTATAGATGAACTATAATTTAAATTATTTCCATGTAGATAGTTGATTTTTGGGGATGAAAATCAGATGGTACTTTAAGAAAATATTAATCAAAAATTGTTAGATGCAACAATGCATTAGTTCTTTCTGGTTAGTATTAGTAATTCATATTAACTAATAAGAAAAGCTAAACTGATGTATGTCGAAAGGTAATTAGATCAGCTTTATGTACGTGTTTACAAAGTATGCTTGCTGTTAGTCTTTAAAAAAATAAATTTTAACCACTTTGCCACCATGTGGAAAAACTTCAGTTAATAAGGTGTATAGCTTCTTGAGTGAAATCTTGTTTGTTTTCTCCTAGCAATAACACTTTTTAGGGTGTTACTGTGGTATGTGAAATGTAACTTAATCGTAGTGAGTTAGTGATGAGGCTTTGCTCTCATACCCTCCCTGATCCCCAAGAACATCTCCCGACGCACGTGCGTGGTTAGCAGCGCTCCGCACCTCAACCTCGCTGAGCCAGAGGGAGCTGAGGATGCCTGGAACTAACGCTTGGCTGTTACCCTCTGCTGTTATCCTAGGTGAAACTGAAGCTAGCTGATGAATATGACTGTATCATGTATTTGTGCAAGAGTAGGAATGCTATAACCCTCTGTTATGCTGGGGGGGGCGTATTTATCCTGTGCTTATGTTTACCGTGTAGATTATGACCTTCAGGTTGCCCTTTCAGAAGCACTTTGTAGGTTAATGACAAAAAAATGGAGGGATGACCTTGTTCACCACTGGTTTGAAGATAGCTATCTTGCTGAAGCTTTCAAAGAGATCAAGGATAGAGAATTTGAGACGGTGAGGGTCCTTATTTTGAAAACAACATACTTGACAAGTCTGTATAGGGGCTAGTTTTGGTTGAGTTCAGTCAGGATGTCCTTGTAAGAAGTTCCTACAAAACTGATTTTATAAATACACAAAGTTTAGTTATTTGTGGATGGTGGTGGTTTTTTTTTTTAATCTGGCAAATATAAAATGGTATATTGTTAAAATAGCTCTTATTTCTAAGTTATTTTACTTCTAAAGCATAACTAAGTTAATTTTTGTGGTTTATGTTTGTAGGCTTGCTGGTCATAAGTTGGGTTCAACCATTTGTAGCAACTTGAGTGTTTCTTCCCCAGTGGCCTTTGGCATCACACTGACTAGTTAAAAGGTTATAACTGGAGTAGAGGTTACACAGCTTAACAGAATGACTCTTTGCAAAGGAAATGTAGCCTGATTTTTCAATAAAATGTCATTTGTCTTGAAGGACTGCAGAAAATTTCTTAACCAGCTAAATGAAAGGTTTGGGAATGAAAGAAGGTAAGCTGTGAACCAACAGAATAAACTGGTGCCGTCGTTACTGCAGAGGGGAAAAACTAGGATTGTAAACTGACTTGGGTTATATTTAAAAAAAAAAAGGATTTACATCACGTGAATAACTAAGTTCTTAAGAAAGAGATTTTATTCATTTTAATGGTGGTTCTTTTGAAAGTAGAATCAATGAAGACAATGCATCGCTACTAAAATACTGTATTCTCTAAGATTCTCCAAGCTTAATTTACTTCTAGGAATTTATTTTTTTGAACAATAAGATTAGTAACCTATCTTAATGACTTTATCTTTCATAAAGTCAGACTCTAATGTTGAGTGTATCACATGAAGTCTGCTTTTCTTCCAGAGTCTATTCATTTCCTTGCATATCTGCTTTTGCTGACATGAACGAGGTAATAGTCCTTAACACTGCGACACCTTCCCTACAGTGTTACCGCTGTTAAAATGTTACTCTCTGTGGTATGTGTTTTCTGGGTTTTTCTTCTTCCTCCCTGTTTTTCGTTAGAGAGCTTAATTTTCTGGAGTGTAGAATGTAACCACCTATTCTAGTTGGAAAGCGTGCTTGTTTGTCACTTAGCTCCCAACTTACTGCTGCTGACTTTGCTTTTGTATCAGCCAAATGATAGAGCCAGCGCTTCTCTTCATGGTGATGACAGAAGAGAGATCTCTAAAAGGAAACAGGAGGACAGGACAACTCTGAGTCCTCCGGCAGAGCTGCTCCCAGACTGCCAGAAAACAAGATTAGCCTGATGCCTGCCGCAGTTACAGATCCTGCAGATTGCTTTACTGGTTTTGTAGTAAATGTATTTGTGGCACCGTTCCTGACAGTTCTATCGAATCAAAACCAAATCTGTGGAAGCCAGTTCCACTGCTTCTGCTTATTTCAAGTGCTCAGAAACACAGAAAACTTTCACAGACTCTTTCCTGCCACAAACATGCGAGCATTTGTGTATTGCCTTTCCCTTGGCTGATGTAAAGCCACGTCTGACTTTGTGGGTACGGTTGGGTGAGCGGTAGGCTGGCAACTCGCAGGTTGATCCCAACTCTTATTTCTGTAAGGTATGCATATGTGTACACACCTATGTAGGACAACTTTTTCCAATTCCGTCTTGTGAAAGAAAACTGAGAATAAGACAGCAGTTGTGGGGTTTTTCTGGGAATGGCAGCACTGCTGTTGTGCTTCCCCAGGTGAAGAAGCCGTCAGACGAGAAGCTGGAGGAGTTCTGGATTGACTTCAACACCGGCAGCCAGAGTGTGACTTTCTATGTGGACAGTAACGAGGTAACAGCAAAGCCCACGTGGCCTTGGGTTAGCCTAACGCAGCAGGTGCTCGCTCAGCCCTTCTGATGTGGTGGCTTTGGTTTTCAAAGGGTGCTCTTTGGGACTCTGTGAGGCTGTCGAAAGAAGCAGTCAGCAGTTACAGCCTGAAGGGTAAGGTTTTCCAACCAGCGTTATCCTCCGTTTGATTGTGGGCCCACAAGACACAGGGAGCCAACCTAAAATCTCACCGTCACTGAAGAGAGTTCCTGTGTCTTCCCCTCTCCCTGTCATGCGCTTTGCTCACCTTGCACCAGCTCTGCTTGTTGGACTGTCTGAGGGCCCGTTCAGCACAATAACCTACCCTCCCTACCCAAGCAGGTCATGTTGAGGGCTCAGTTTATAGATGTGCTAGGGAATAGCGTAATCACCTAGACCAATGAAAAAGAAATGGGTGAACAGAGTAATTGGAAATGTGTGGGCAAGTTGTAAAAGAGACACTTTTAAAAAAACCCAAGCACTCTTTCAAATGTTTTTTGGGGTGATAGACTGAACGTCTTGCTCTAAAACAGATTTAACTGCTTTTTTTTTTTACGCAGAGGGTGATGGAGAAAAGATTGTTAAAATTTACATGAAGATTCCTGCTACTCTTAACAAAACAGAAGCAACAAAAATCAAAATATCTTTCAGTGCTGAGTTTGAGATCTTAAGTGTACTTAAAAAAGTCCTGGGAGATGAAAAAATGATGGTAAGCTCTTAGTGTGTGAGGTTTTTTTTTTCTTTTCTAAACTATATTTTACTTGATATACACTGGGCAAAAACATTCAGTGTGGTTTTTTGTTGGTTTTTTTTTTTTTCATGTCTGTTTATTATATATCTGTCTTCCCCTTGAGGATTTGTATCTCTCTGGATAGGCATTCTTAGCTTTGGCCTGAAAGGGAGATTAGAGACTTCAGGAAAGAAATTTCAAGGGACTCAAATTTATGGTTTAGAAGCTGGAAGGTTAGACTGGCTTGTTAATCAATTCAGTGTGATATGATTACTTTTGCTGAGTTTCTGAAGTAGGAAATAAAACCTATGGCATTTAGTTGCATCACTTGAAGTATAAACATGCTCTTACACCAGCTCAAAGTGCTACATTGCACAGGATGAGCAAATTGTGACACGAGAAACTGGAGAAGAAAAAAGGGATGCTGCAAGACACAGATCTTAGATTAACTTTGTAGGTAGTACTTCTAGATTAAAAGTAGAGTACTTTTCAAGCCTCAAGTTTTTTATAAGCTAATGTAAAAACACAGAGGATGTGTGTGGAGCTTTGGTTGGGTTTTTTTTTTGGTAAATGTTAATATGGTGAATTTTTTATACTTGTGATTCATCCTCAGACCGTGGGGTTTGCAGAAAACCTTACGTAACAGTAAATAGCTGTAAATAGTGGCTGTCATTTATCCTTGCAGGAGCCAAGACCTTTCCAAATGGTCAACTCAACTAGCATCCAATGATTTGCCAATGATTTGTTGCTGGCGATTAACAACTGTTAGTTTCGTTATTAAGTAGCTGACTTTACTAGGTAAAGACTCTACTTTTTGTAAGGTCACTTTCACATGAGATTAATTCACATCACCAGATAAACGTGGCTGAAGAGGAGTCTGTCCATGCTGGGAAGCAAGCCAGGCGCAATGAAGCAGGTGAATTTTTAAATTATTATTTTATGTAATGAAATTTAAATTGTTCAGTTTTAAAATGAGTATCTTCGCTTGCAGTTAATCACATTAAAAAAAAAAGCACCCCCCAAGCTCAGTCTTCTACTGTTTGTATCTCATGAGCTTGGTAACTGGTGTTCATGGCGGACACTGAGTCCCTCTATCCCAGGGAGCGAGGATGGGGCGCCGTGGCCATGTGCCGCTGGGATTGCATGGGCAGGGGAACTGCTCACGGAGACGGGATCTGTGCGCTGACAGGTAGCCTGGCAAGGCGCATCTCAGCTGCTGGCTGACCTCTGACACGCAAAGTGTGTGCAGTAGTGTTTCTCCACCTGCAGGTGCGGTGCAGTGGGATGCACCTGTCTAGCCTCCCTCGTGATGGGGCGCCGTGGCCATGTGCCGCTGGGATTGCATGGGCAGGGGAACTGCTCACGGAGACGGGATCTGTGCGCTGACAGGTAGCCTGGCAAGGCGCATCTCAGCTGCTGGCTGACCTCTGACACGCAAAGTGTGTGCAGTAGTGTTTCTCCACCTGCAGGTGCGGTGCAGTGGGATGCACCTGTCTAGCCTCCCTCGTTTGCCTCATGCATGGTTCCTGGTTTGGCTGTGCTGCGTGGGTGCCTGTGGGCGATTCCCTGCAGGAGGGGACAGTGGCATCTGTGTGCCCATGGAAGCACAGGTCCTCTGATGGACCAGCGCTTGCACCTTGGCACTTAATGTGCTCTCCTCTGCGCAGGGGGGTGCCTGTGGTGGGGCAGTCTCTACCAATGCTTCCTGCAGGGAGGCGACTTCTGTTTCTTCTCAACAAGGTGATGTGATAGAGAACGGTGCGCTCCAATCCCCTTACCCCACGTGGAGTGGATGATATCCTGGAGATGCCTGGGGCTGTTGTGGAAGTGCAGCCAGGGGAGCAGAAAAGCTCACCCGCAGTCCCTGTTTGTAGAGAGAGATGAGCAGCGGCACAGCTCCTCTCTGTAGGAGGTGACCCGCTGCCCCATGCAGAGGGATTGTGGGTGCTGCCATAAATACCTTGTGTTGAAGGGTTGTCTCTGTGTGTGCCCCAACTACAAAAGTGTAGCCGCGTGCCTTACGGTACGAAAGGCTCTTAGCTGGACCTGGGATAGTCATCATTTCCTTCTTCTCACCAGCCTACAGCCAATGCTTTATATTTCTTTGAATTGAGCACATGGAATTTTCTGTGATCAAATGATGTCACTTCCCATGCTGCCAGCAAATATCTTCTGCAAGATGTCTCTTTCAAGGATCTTCTGGCTGAGTTTAATTTTGTTCCAAATGATAGATGTTGAGGGAACACGGAGCCTGAAGCACAGGCATAACGCTTGGATGCCTTACCCAAAGGAAGATCCAAGCCTAGCAATGGTCCGAGGGGAAGAGAAATCAGCTCCTTCTTTTTCCCACCTCTATACTGCTCAGAAGTTCTGTAAATCCCCACCAAGGCCATGACACAGTTTGAGGAAAAGCTGCTTTCACACAAAAGCAAAAGAGGTGCACACGACCAAAATTAGTCTTAAACAGGAAATGTTTCCTTGGCTCAATTTTGGTATCAAAGTACTTGGGAAGTGGCTTTTTTCTGTATAGTGATCTTTTCTGTTTGAAGGCTGGGATATGTCCTTGCTGCAAAATTGGCCGTATTTCAGTTTTTAAAGTGATTACTTTTTTTGTAGATCATTCCTTGGTGTAACTTGCTTAACAGATATTTCTGTATCTTTTAAGACAATGAACTCGCAGCTCTCTTTCTACTGCTACCACCCATGGTCTCAGAAATGAATCACAAGTTTGAAGAGCCCTTAGGTTAGGTATCATTCTTTCTGTGCCAATGTTAAAAGCAAATTTTTACTTTCCTCTTAGTTACTGTGCATTTCAGATTCCTCCAGGTGAATATTTGAAAGAGCTACTTCCAGCTCTAGATGTCCGAGGTAGTAACTTCTTCAGTAGTCCTTCCCATTTTCCTCCAGTTACAACCTAAAACGAGCTAGAATGGAAGTCCTCCAGATTTTGGAGGTGCAGGTGAGGGAGAAGCTCCTTCATCAGCGTCCACCATGAAGCACACACAGAGGTACAAGGTGGGCACTACTACTTGAAGCAATCAAGGAGTACAAAGGGCAGAAGGTAGTTCATCTGTAGTGAAACAACTTTTGCACTGCCCAGTTGGAGATTCAATGGAGGGAAACAGATGGTGGACGATCCCACTGCTCTGTTGCTTTAGCCAGACACAAAGGGTTGTTCCATGTCTTCCAGAGCTAAGAGTCAAGGTAGCAATAAGATGATAAACTTATATGTATGCATATAGTACGAGGGGCTTAGAAGGGGTAGGCTCAAGATGCTGTTTATTTAGCATTGCAATTCTGCACTGGGTAATTTGGAGATGTTTGATGTTTTTGTTCTATTAAACATGATCTTGAGATGTTTGTGCCTAGTAAGTTGTACTGTTATGCTTTTATGCACGTGTGTAAGAATGCAAAGGGGTGGTGGTGTGTGTGTGTGTTCAATTACTGCAACAACATTCTCACCCCGATTGCTGTTCTGCAGTGATACCAGAGACCACTAATCCACAGAGGAGGAAAGATCCTTCAAACTCTGAAAACATGGAGAATCTGTCAGACAACTTAGCCTCTCAGCACAGCCAGCAGTTAACAGGCACTGTAGCAGTAAGCGTTTGATGTATGGTGAAACCGTCCTTGTGCCCCTTTTCCCCCTCCTCCAGTCTGCTTTTTTTATAGGTGTGGTTAAAACCTTCTGTCAAAGAAAACTGGTTTGTACCCAGATCCGACAATGGTTTCAGACTCCATCTTATATTGGTGGGAAGTCAGCCCAAACACTTACCTCCAGAGCTGCAATTTTGGCAAAACTGCTTTAAAAAGAAAGATGACATTTTACTCCCTCTTATAAGGGGATGGTGGGATGCTCTTAGTGAGAAGCTTATAGTATCACTTATATGCAACCAAAAATGTTTTTATGTGTGGCTAATGATGAACCTGTCATCCAGCTGTTGCCATAGGCTAGCACTGAAAAAATCCGTTCCTAAAAAAAAACAAAACCCGCTTCTTTATTGGTCACGTGCATGCTCTGTTCATGGTTTCATGTCTCCGAGCAGAAAACAGTTAACTCTGGTGTCACCGTGATTACAGTGAGCCAGCAGACTGACGTGGAAGATGCTAACCAAGGCTCAGGTCAGGCATGGCTCCCTTTAGTTCTTTAAGTCTGACCCAGTGAAGTGTCACCCAGGTGACACGGTGAAGGCTCTGCTTTTGTGGGCCTTACAGCAAAAGCAGATAAAGCATTTCATAGTAGCTCCAGAGGGTGAAGCTGTAGTTTCCTTCCCTCCTTCAGCAACAAAGTCCAATACTCCATCTCCAAGGACGAAAGCTAAGCCTAGGTGAGTGTCTTGCAGACAAAAATTTGCAAGGTGGGTTTTTTCTGTGGTTTTTTTGTTTGTTTGTTTTCCCTCCCCTGGGCTTTTAATGCATGTGATTTTGGGGTTTATTCCATCAATTATTAAATGGAAAAAAAGATTCTGTTTTGCCACCCTGGCTAGCAAGGCTGGTTGCCCAGAGTTACAGCACTTCGGGGTTGCGGAACGGTGATGTTTGGTTACTGGCTTGGCTGCTACTTTGCTGTGACTTTTCTTTCTCATCATTGATTTAATCCAAATACAAGATGAGTGTACAGCTGTATTACAGAGAGTTTAACTTCAGCTGTGTAACCAGAGTTCACCAGATAGGTAGCTATTCATAATGAGGACCATGACTTTTGTGAAAGATCATGCGAATTTGAGTTCGCCTTGGTATTAGTAATACCCTTTTTCAAGAGCTTTGCAGGACAGCATTTCTTACAGTTAATGAGTTGGACTTCTGTAGAGCTACTGATTAGCTTTCTTCCCCACACGCCTTTTAAACCACTGCTTTAATGCTAATTGATGCAAGTTTCTTCTCCTCTTAGTACTTCACAAACCGACTCTTTGTGCTTTAAATGAACAGCCCCTCAGCACTGCATTCCCCTCATGTGTCCTCTTGTCCCCAGTGAGAAGCCCCTAGAAGAAGAACCCATGGAGGAGTCAACACCAAAGGTATGTTTGCCTTGGGGCCCACCTGAGTGAAGAGACATGGGGCAGGGAAGAGGTATTCTGGTGGAGTTGCAGAAGAAAGCTGGGATGGTTTGACCCGCTCCTGTCCTTGAGTGGTGTCCTGAGCCCATGTAGTGTCATAGCTGATGTAATGTGCCATTTAGCACCGGGAGAGAGCTGCAGAGGCAACAGCTACCAACCTCATTCTAGTGTGGCCCAACCAAGTAATTCAAGCTCAGCTGTTTATTCAGTGTATACACCTCCTGGCAGCGGTGTGCTGTGCTTGTGTCCAGGAGCATGGCGTATGGGCAACCAGCCTGGCCCTGTGTGGGACAAACTCGCATGTCACAAGACTTATGCGCAGTCTGCAGGAGCAAAGGTTTGCTTCCTGAAGGGAAGCAAGTCTTGGAAGTCTACAGACATGTTTATTCAGTTTTGTATCTGAGCTCTAATGATCCTCCCACACTAGATCTGTCCCTGTACTCCTGGCGTAAGAGCTTGCAATCTGGGCAAATTAATAACAAGTAGCTGAGAGCCATCTGCAGTTGCGTTTCTTACACAACTTGAGCACTTGGAAATTTCTGTTGCTGTGTCCAGGTATTAAAAAAAAAAAAAAAAAATCTATGCACTACACGAGAGAAATTAAATTCCCAAAGCAATAATTTTAATTTGGAGTAGGTACTTAGGTTGTATAAGAAATCACATTTTTGGCTTATTCTTGGACTTACATTTCCAGGTGCTAGGTTTAGATTTTTTAAAAATTATATTTTAACTCAAAGGTTCAAAGGTTTTGTAACACTCGCCCACTGCACAATGAATTCAAAGCTTTTGAACTACTTCTTTCTGTATCTACACCCCCTTGTCCCCACAATTTCAGCTCCAGGACTCATACTTTCTGGTAGGAAAGAACCTGGCAGGAAACAATTGCAGCCGGATGGTTGTTGTGATAGGAGGAACAAAGTTTCCTGGCACTCCTTATCTCTGCTTTTAGCAGCCTCTAGGATAAAAACATGACTTAGCATGTCATGGTTTTAGATCCTGCAACTATTTTCTTCTCAGAAGGATGCTACCTGGGAAAAGAGAAACAGAAAAACAAGTTTGGCCAAGCAGCGGACGGAAGGCAGGTATGACACACGAGCCCTGTGCCCATGCAGGGTCTGGTGTACCAGGTGATTTTAGACGATTTCTAGCACTAATGGGGGGGAGGGAGTGCCCACGGGGTGGGCCAGAACAGAGAGCAAAACGAGCAGGAGACTATGAAGGGTCATGACTTGTCTCACTGGGAACCTTTGGGTCCCCAAAGCAATAAAGACTTCAGAAGCTAACCAGAAGCCAAAAATGCCCTCAGCTTTTTGATACTATGTCACGTTGACTTTTCCATTTTTCCTCACCCAACCGTAATTCTCCCATCCTCCAGTGAGTTGAGTGGTGAGTGGCAGCTTCATTCACAAATACCTAAGCTTTTTCTGATGTTGTCCTGTTTTTTGGCATCTCATATCCTAGAGTTTCAGGATGGGCTCTTTCTCAGTTTGTCCCCCTCCCTCACCCGTATACATCCGTCTGCTCATGTTCGAAGCTAGTGGCACTGTGGGCAGAAGCACTCAAGGGTTTGAGGACTGTATACAGTCTGTGGCACTGGAAGTCTGTCTTGTTGCACGCTCCTCCTGTGCTCTCTGCCAAGCGTTGTGGTGTGCAAGTTAATGCCTGCTGCTGGGCAGGAGAGCAAATGAACTGTACGCGAGGATCCCTGCTGCGGTTCTGGCTGCTCCAGGGCTTCCTTGGGTGTCCTGCTTCAGTCTGCTGACTCTTAGCTTAAAAAACCCCCAAATATTTAGATGATTTTTTTTTTTTGATTGCAGATAAGAGTGGGAAAAATTGATGCAGAACTTCATCATTACTACAGGTTCTGGGTTTTAAGGTCAAATAACTTGATGCAGCAAATACCGGTGGTAAAACCGGAGTAGAACTGTCTAAGTCTGAGATGGAAAAGAAGGTTTTAGTTTGGTCATTCTGCTCCCTCTAGTGTTTCATATGAAAATGAGCGTTTCTTTCCTTCAGGAAGCTTTAACGAGAAGAGCTCAGTTCTTTAGTCTTCCTATTCTTTTGCTGGTAAAAAGGGGAGGATGTACTGTATGTTGAGGAATAATTGTACGACTTCTTAAATAGTTATGATTTGGAGAAAGAAATAAAGGTACAGTTAAGTTTAAATGTTGAAAGACATGAAAACAAAATCTAGATGCATACAGAGCAGTGGTTAGAGAACAAACATTAAATGTTAGAATTTTCAGAAGGGAATTAAATGGATTTTTTCTCTTAAGTGCTTCTGAAATTATCTTTCCACTCATGATTTCTTCCTACCATGTACTATTATTGGTGATGTGAGAACTAAACGTCCACTACATAAACATGGATAGGCTAACTTGTATCTTCTGAATATTTCTCTTAAAATTAAAAACTTACAATTGAAAGAGTCAGAATCAAGACAGACGATAATAGAGACTAAGT
Organism: Aptenodytes forsteri; assembly: GCF_000699145.1. NCBI lineage: Eukaryota > Metazoa > Chordata > Aves > Sphenisciformes > Spheniscidae > Aptenodytes > Aptenodytes forsteri. The sequence goes on from NW_008794709.1 coordinate 241,052, forward strand.
AGGAAAGGAACAAGTTTGTTTTTTTTTTAGAAGCCGAGAAAACAGCATTTTTAGGCATATAAAGTATCTGAGTGCTTACTGTATAACAGAATTCATAGGGGAGGGGGGCAGAAACAAACCACGTTATCCCCCTCATATTCTTAGTGAAGTTCTATAGGTTGACTCTTCATGATTGTATGCCACTGCCACATATATGTTGTCTTGCAGGAAGGAAATCTATGACTTTGAAAACTCAGACTCTGCAAGTCATGAAAAGGTAAAGTTGAGACAGAAGCTGTTAGGAGATGCGCTAAGGTCCCAGCTCAGCAGCTAACAGAGGGTAGTAGCTTGAAGCAGGGGATATGTCTTACTGCAGAAATGCAGTAAGGATGGACTATATGGCTATGCATGGAAATATTTTTTGGGGCAGGGAGAGTGCTCATTACTTCTTGAGTCTCGTGGTGGGTACTGTGTGATAAAACCAACTGCACTAGGAATTTGAGCTGTTGCTTGAGTGAGGCTGTGGGATATCTTTGCAATTGAAGGCCAACCTCTGTTTGCATTTTACTGAATATTGAAAGCAGATTGAGCATCCTTCACTTTGTACTCCTAGGCTAAACCAGAAGAGACTGAAATCCGTTTCGAGCCACACTTGGCACGTTGGAAATCCCTGGTTAAAGCCAATCATTGCAAAACTTCTGTTGGAAATTCACCTTGACTTATATTTGCAGACTGTTACAAAAATTGAATAAAAATGAGTCACTGCTTTGAAACTTCGACCAGTGTGGGTTTTCCCAGGAAGCTGAAAACTTGCTCCTGATGGCTTCTGTCAAGGTGGCTCCACCGTGCAAACCCTTTGGCTTTCAGCCTCTTCCGTGGTGCAGGTGCTGTCACTGCTGCCTGTTAATTCAGAGGTGATGGGTGCTTAATGGGACACCCCAAACTTCTGTTATAAACTGGACACTGTCCAGTCCTTGCTACTGCCACTGGGTGTCAGCATAAAACCCTGCTTCATGGTACCCTGCCCAGTGCCCCAGCAGCCCTGTCCAAAGGCTGTCCAGGTACCGTGCGCTGCATTTACAACACGCTGCTACTAGCGGTGTTAGTGCTTAAAATGACATTTCTTATGACGTTATTGCTTAAAATGAGCATTATTCACAAACCAAGGAAAAGAGAAAGTAACTCCATTTAAGAAGACAAGTGTTTGTCTATTATAACTTATGACACTGTTTCAATCAACAAATTCCACTCCATTAAAAAAGTTGAATTTCCATGCTGGACTCGTAATCCATTCCTCCTCTAGTCCTTGAGTCCTGATACGTTTTAATTTTGTAGATTATTTTACAGGATAATTGAACTTTAAGACAAACGTCTGCTTCTGTTTTAGGTTGCTGAAGCCAAAGGAAGGATTCTTGGCCAGAAAGTTTCTTCACAAAATCAGAGGTACAGGATTATACATGCACCATTTATGAACCTTCTGCTCTGTGAAAGAAGAGTTCATTGTCTTAGTTAAACTGTTTTAAGTTGGGATCAAAAAGGCTGTGTGATGTTTCTAATAAAATAGTTCCTTGCTTAGCTGCCACAGTATCTGTGGATGTAATCAATACTAATATTTAAACACTACCTGAGAGAGAGAATAATGACTCCTGTCCACTTTGACAATAATAAGACTTTAACTCTTAAACATCCCCCTTCCCTGATCATATGCCTAAATTACTGATTTAATTTTTGAAAAATGCTTAAACCCTCTGCTTTGCTTTGGCCACCTCCAGTTATAGCAAGCTGCCAGGGACTTGCCACCTCTAACTAGCCTATTTTTTCTTTTAAAAAGGTGCTAATTTCCAGGTATCCCCAGATTTCTTCTTTGGTTGGTTTCTGAAAGTAGCAAAATTTGGCTAATGACTGCGCATTAACAGTTTGGTTCTCCTGCTGATCTCTTAAGGAGCCCCCTGCCATTGCTATTTGGCTGTGCCCCTTCTGTACTGCTGTGATGTGCTACCGCAGCATCTGCTAGTCTAACTCTGGTCTTTATGGGCTACTTGGCAGGAGTTATGAAATGGGAAACAAGAACGAGGAATCAAACAAGCTCGAGAGAAGGCCGGTAGGTTGTCTGTGCTTTTTCATCCCCAGAGCCTTTGATTGCTGTGTGCATCCACCTGTATGAATCGGTTGCACCCTTAAAGAGGCTGAAGTTTAAGGCTTACCCAGTGCGGAGGTGGAGGAATGTGAGCCTGGGAGCCTCAAAATAGCCCGCTTGTTGCTACTGAAAGCAGTGCTCAGGGTGCACCAGAACTGCCAGACCAGTGAGTGAATGTCTCTGTTTTTTCTCGCTGTGCTCTTGGCTGCAGCTCAGGCATGCTAAGGCTATCCTCCTTGCAAGAGCTTTTTATTTGGATGCAGGAGGGGAGGGAGGGAGAGATGAGGACGGAGGATGCCGCAAACCCCACAAGGCAAAGGGCAAGCACCTGCCTTTCCATGTTTTTATACTACTGGTTTTAGTTAACTGTTGCTGTTCTGGCAGATTTCACAGCTTAAAATACTTCAGGTATTGCACTGTGGGGAGGAAGAAATGGAATAATTTGGTAGTAAATGAAGGGGAATGGCTGGGGGGCTTCTGGGTGGATGGATGGAGCTGACTGAGCAGGACTCACTCTTAATAGTGTCTTTAGTCCAGTTACAGGAAACATCTTTTCTCTGAAAGCAACAATGAAAATACAAGCACTGGTCAGAGTGAAAAAAGCTGGATCCTTGACTCTCAGAAACGGTCATTGCCAAAATCTCTTGACTATACCCGAAAAAAGCCCAGGGTGAGAAGTAAATTAAAAGGTAAGCTTGGTCCCCTGTTGACACTTAGCTATGCGTGACGTACTGTACTGCAGATAAGGAAATGGCTGATGATGGTTTGAGAAGGAGGATTTGGCTGAGTCCTGAACCGAGTAGAGGGGAGCAAGCTCAAGGCCGGCAGCGAGGGGTGCCCTGTGGAGGAGGTGCATCACGCATCCTTGTGCTCAAAGAACTGGGCTCCTGTCCCCTTCTCTCCAGCGAATGTACTGGGGTTCAAATGTCCAGGTGAAAATTGGGCACCTAAATGTCTGCATGGGTGCAGTCCTCTGTGTAATGGGGCTGAAGAGCCCATGGGTGCTGAACTGATGGCTGCATTGGTGCTCCTGAATACAAGAGGAGGAAGATCTCTCTGGAGCTGCCATACCTCCTCCCTACAACTTTCCCTCCTCATCTTTCCAGAAATACAGTTGACTTGGGGAATGAACCTTGAAAAACCACACAGTTTGCAGACCATGGCACGCTGCTTCCCTGCTTATGTGCTGACAGGCCAGTTGTCCTTTCAGTGATTTACAAAATCAGATGTGATAATCTCTGATAGCATCCTCTGCTCAGGCCTGACCAACAGCAAACTTCCCCCGTGGCCGCGCGCCGTGGCTGTGTCGGCTGCTGGGACCTCCAAATTCAAACTGAATTTCCCTGAAAGAGTTGGAATGTCTCTGTCCCTCTCACGGAGGATAAGCCTTGCTCAGGTAGCTGTTGGTTTCTTTAGGGATGAAAAAGCAAAAGAAAATTGAGGGAGAAATTATGCTTTATACTGTGTTTCCGTGGAAGTTGTTGTTCTTGCTGCAGTGCCAGCCCACTCACCCTGGCTGGGACTTGGGGACCATCAGACAAGCTGCTGAGCCTGCCCCTTTCTTTGGCAACTGCTCTGTATGCAGCAAGTTGTGTATGTTTGCATCATTTAGAAGCTTTGATAGAAAGGGGTTTTGAAGCTTAATGCAAGTGTTGTGAAGTTTTCTCTTGTAAATGCCTAGAAAACCAAACTCAAAACTGGATTATTTAGCTGCGATGCAAGCCTTAACTAGATAAGGCATGCAGTTACTGCAAGTAAACAGGTAAGCTTTTCTCCTTGCAGTGCTTCCAGTGTCTTCCGCAAGTAGTGGCAGTGACTACCAGACAAAGAAGGTAAGGAGGTGTCATGCTTAGGTGCCTCAGATTTAAAAACATTACGTATGCAACATGTGTACAAATGAGTGGGAATTAAATAAACTGGTGCTATCTTTCTTCTCAAATGTTCTGATGGACAAATTTTCCTACTAAATGTTCCTGAGGCTGTGTTGGTCTACTAGAGGCTGGGGAAACAAGGAGGTCTTAGGAAAACACGTGACACTTTATAGAAACAACTGTGCGTGAGCCCTAAGCAAGTTGTGCTAAAACTATAACATTTACTTGTGATAGATGGAAAACCGGGCAGGAATTGGCATGCTTGCTGTGACACCTGCCTTGGCTAACGTGGGTGTCACTCCAACAGGAACAAATTTGGCTCTAGGGGCATGCCAAGAGCTAGAGCTGCCTATCCAAATACCTGCAGAAATCCCAGTTGGGTCCTACGAGGCTGTGTCCCCATGCTGTCCTCTGCCACGTCCTGCCAGCTGGTGCCTTGGGAAAGCTCGTGTTCTCCTCTGCGTTTCGCTAGCAATTTTCAGGGCTTTTATTCCAAGTCCTACATTGACGCTGAGACCTGGTTCATGCACTGTCCTTCTCCACTTTCAGCTATAGCTCTGGGAAGACGAACCATACAGAAGACGGAAGGAGGAAACAAGACACAAAACATACACCAAGCAAAATAAAATACAGTTTAGCAATGCCAGACTTTTCCAGTGCCCAGTTGTTAAGTGCTATGTATCATATGTTTTGGAAAGGTCCCCACAGAGCTGAGACCTGGTTCATGTACTGTCCTTCTCCACTTTCAGCTATAGCTCTGGGAAGACTAACCATGGATTATACTGATGGGGGAATTAGTGGACCAGACATACACCAAGCAAAATAAAATACAGTTTAGCAATGCCAGACTTTTCCAGTGCCCAGTTGTTAAGTGCTATGTATCATATGTTTTGGAAAGGTCCCCACAGAAATACAGAAATTTTTGGGAAAAAACTCTCCAGAACTGCTAGTTGAATTAAAAGCTTTTGTTTTCCCCTGGAAACCTTTTCTTTTCTCTCTTGACTAAAATGCTTTGATTCTGCTTATGAAAAACTTCATCCACTATACGACTCTAATGGCTAAAGGGAGAACTTACACATAGAACTTCAGGGCACAGGTCTCCTTCGGTGTTGGAGAGAGCTATCAGTATCTTAGGCATGTTTCAAGTGTATCTTTGCTCTTAGTGTGTTTAAAAAACCAACCAACCAACCAAAACCCTCCCCCCAAAAAAACCAACCCAAACCCCTACTTCTGTAGTAATGTTTAAATAAAATACATGCTTAGACTTGGTTTTGTTTTAGCAGGGAGCATCAAGGCAAAGAGCTCAAAAGGAAAGGAAAAAAAGCACATCTAGCTCCAAGGGAGATGATTTACCTTCAGTGGATCTTGCTGGTATTTCTTTTTTGATCTTCTTCAATGCATTAGAAAAGTTGTGTGGGTGTGTGGTTTTTGGGTGTAGTGTGGTTGGTTTTTTTTGTTTTTTAATTTTGCCTTTTTCCTTCACGTTTTCTTCATAAGCATTCTGCTTTGTAATATTTCTTGTAATGGCTGTGAGGGCTGGATGTTGTTTGTGGATAGTCTCTTGAGCAGGGAAAACATTAGCTGGGGCTAATGAGAGGTGAAGGAATGACCTTAACTGGCAGCCAGAAATAAAACAGCCTTTGGACTGCGTTTAAGTCACTGTCTGTTTCCTGTGTGAACAGATAAAGGAGAAGGGTGGTGGTTTCTTTTTTTTTTTTTTTCCTGTGCATGTCATTAAATTGAGGTTTCTAGTCAATACAGGATTCAACCTCTATTGCCTGTGTTGTTTGGCTGATCTCTCGTGCAGATGAAACGCCCTCAGAGGAGCTCGAAGGGGGTCCGCTATTACTTGATGTGCCTGCCAAGGGCTATTCCAGTGATGAGGAGAAGGCCACGCAGGTGCAGTACGCAGCATTTAAGCTCCTTCTAATCTGCTGTCAGGCTACTTCTCATCTAAAACCAGTGCATCATGTCGCTTTGCTTCCTATAACTAGACAAGTCCCTGGCAGCTTATCTGCAGTGCAGGATGGGTACCTTCTTACTTTGTTGTCCTTCTCTCCTTAGAAGTTTCATGATGCATCTGGTGAATTGTCAAGAGAAGAAGAAAGTTTTAAGCGGAAGGACTCAGGTTTGTCAGTCTCGGTAATGTGGAAGAGCTGTTTAAAAAGTAGAAAGGGGTGTTGATGGAGTTGTCATTTTTCTTTCAAGGACAAGTAGGCACTGAGCTTTTTGATATTTGAAGGATACTTTTTGCATAAGAAATATCTTCCATTTATCTGTTTTGAATATCGTGACAGGCTATGGGAAGATGCTTTCATATACATTCCTGAGTTCATCACTAACTCTTAAATCCTGTCCTTGATCACGGGGGTACTACTAGTGTAGCTATTAAGAGCTGGTGATTTACAAACCCAGTGACCCGAGAGAAAATATGTGAAATAAGTAAAATGAGCCTGAAAACTAATTTTTAACAATTTGAAAGTGCAGTGCAACTTCGAGATGCTTATTTTTTAAAATGAAAGTTGTTGACTTTCTTTATACCTGAGAATATAGGTGCAGACCATCATTACAAGCATTTGGTAAATGGTGACTTGTATTACTGCTGTAGCTTTAGGTCACTTAGGTAAGTGACATTTAAGGACATTTCTTTAATGAAACAGAACTTGCATAAACTAATTCAAAACTGCAGCACAGTCACTTTGTGACTGGAAACAACTGAACTTCAAGCAAGTCCAGCAGCAATGGGCTGTCTTCATGGTAATATTCCTGATGCTGATGTAGTTCTGAGAGAGACTGTCTTAAAGTTATTGTTGTGACTATGAACCAAGTCACTGAAGCTTTGGTCTCAGACAAAAGCATTCCCTTTCTCGTGAGCTGGCTATGTTCACGTTCCCAAAATGTCTCTTACCTGTTCAGCATTTGCAGAATATACCTTCACTGCACCAACATACCTGCTTAATTTTGGGGGAAGATAAGTGCTGAGGACTTAATTTTTATCGCTGTTTATTGTACAGTGGGAGAGGAGTTGATACCATGCAAAGGCAGAAGTAGGGCTATGTTCAGAAATTTCAGGTGTGGTCTGTGACTGCATTTGAACACTGGCTCCGTGAACCCTAAATCTACTTCAGTGTGCTCCTTGTGGTCTGACTGTCCCCCTTGTCCTGGGCTCCACCACCTTCCTGCTTTCTGCCCTATGGAGACTCCAGAGAGGTGGTTGGTCAAACACAGACACCTCACTGAGCTCAGAAAAGTGGACAGTGAGACAAAGGGATGATTTTTTTTTTTTGCAAGTTTTCCTTAAAATATGGGCTGCAGTCTCCCTCACCATGTTTCTAAGGGTTTTCCTGGGTTAAAAGTAATTCTATGGCAACTCTAGTTTGTGGGTTTTGTTTTGTTTTTTTAAGCAGCAGCTGAAATTATCTCGGGAGCAAATGAGCATAAACAGATTGTGAGCTTGGGCTGGAAAAGAGAAGGGGAAGAAGCTGGGCAAGAGTTTTCTTTCTGGTTAGAATAGTGGGCCAAGAAATGAAGTTGTCTTTAAGATGGAGATACGGTAGCTTTCCAGTTATCTGCATAGCACTAGGCAGTCTAGTTGCCCGCTTTTGCGAGGGAAGAGACTTGCTGGTGAAGTCTTATCCTGTCCTGTAAGTGTGATGCCAGACCCTAAAATGTAGTTGCCTGCTTTTCTGCAGGATTGGTAATTCCGGTGGTGGCTTTTGCTTGAGTAGCTGGTAGGTACTGCCACATACCTCATGCAAAAGAACAGGTCTTTTCTGAAACATCTCCTATTCTCTTTCTAGATATATTAAGCGGCACTGTCATAAAAAAGCCTAAATTTTCCAGTTGGGAAACAAGTAATTTGTCCTCTGACACTTCCTGTAAACCAAGGAAACTTTTTGATTCAGTAGAGAAGGAAGCGGAGATCCAAACAGGTAAAGTCAGGTTGGCAATTAAGGTGAAGTGTTTAAATGCTTTAAGCTTTTCTTTTTGATGGTAGAAATCATAGTCACGTGGGAGCTTGAAGAGAGGTGTCTGTAGGGAGGATGTCTTCTCCAAAAGTCAAAATGTAGCAGAAGGCATGTATTGCGGCACTGCCATTGGATACCACATATGTAGAGGTGTGAATAAGGAAATTTGGGTTCCCTAACCACGGTCCAGTCAGGAAGCCTCTCAACGATGCCAGCACTTTCTAGTCTTTCTGAATAGTGATTGTCCAGAACTATTAAAAAAAAAAAAAAAAAAAAAAAAAAATAAACTGAAACAAGCATGCAGATAATGGACAAAGTAACTGCAAAACACTGCTAACTCTGAACAGAAGGGGGTTAGGCTTTCCTCACAATGAATAAGTAGAAGACAGGAAAACAGTAGCCTGACTTTTTTTTTCGTTGTGCTGTGCTTTTGCCTCATTATCTGTAAATATGTTGTTCTTTGTGTTTGGTTAGTATCGTGCCTATTCTTCCATGCTGCTTTCTAACAAGTCTTTCTCAATGCATTTTGGGACAGTTTCCCTCCTGTTTGTGAGCTCTAGAAGAGCAAGACTCAAATTTGAGCTTTCTAATAAATGTTGTTGTTCACATGAACAATGAACCCTTCAGTAGCACGAGGGTTTATATTCCAGTAAGCCCTCCGGCACGGTACTAACTGGGCATATGCTTTCTCCTAGGTCAGGAAATGGGTGATGGTGTGGATGACGCATTTTTTTCCAAGATGCTGCGTGAAGACTTCACTGATTCAGGGGTGATTACTGCATTTGAAAGCTTTATCGGCCAACTAAAGAAATTGTTCTGGGTAATGTGCACTCTCTTAATGTGTGCTGTGTACGGCATTTTCTTGTAGTAAATGAAACTACCTTTTTATCACCAGGGGAGTTGGTGTAAATATCCCATCTGTATTTTGTGCCCAAGAGCAGATTTGTACTGGATCAGCATTTTGTATTGTGCAACCGTGACTTTTTTTTGAGTTGGTGTTAGGTGTTCATATTAAATTTTTAACACTAGTCCTCGAATCAGAGCTGGACGTGGTTGCATTTACAAATCAGTTATGATTAAAATGTAAACAGTTTGCATTAACGCTGGTCTGAAGTGGTGCTAACAAAGACCTGGTTTTGTGCAGCTAAGTGTGTTGGCGTATAGGTGAAATTTGCTTCTTTGCTGGCTGGATAGCATGACCTTGACCTGAAGTCGCAAGGGTTCATAGAGGTCTGTTGGTGTAACTAGTGTGGTCAAACGAAATCAGTTCATATTTGCAGTACCTTGCCCACACGTCATCTCACTTCAGTTTAAATTTGACTTAAGATGGTTTCTGCTAAGCTGAAAGGCAGCCTGCGGAGGGGTTTGCCTTCCAGGGAAAGGTTTTGCAAACTAGACTTCTAGGTTTTGGCTTGGGCCATTGCCCATCCCTAACGGCACGTCCTGTGGTTAGTCCCGGTACAAAAGGATGGAGACGAGCGCGCAGAACACCCTCAGGTCTTCGGAGAAGAACGTGTCTGCCCTGCTGAACCAGATACACCAGTGCAGGTAAGCTGTCTGCTGCTGGCTGAAAACAGCTTCAGCTTTGTGTAAATTTTGTTATGAAAAGAAATGCCTCTTCATAAATGAACCTGACAGTAAGCTACTGCGCTCATTATGGTTTGTAAGGCAAAATATCTTGCGTGTCTCTCTCTCTTTTCCTTTTCTGTAAGAAGAGTTTCAGAAGCATAGCTCCTGTGACTTATCCTGCTTTTCCTGTAAGGGGAGAGTGGATGGATTAATTAATGCAAAGCAAGCTTGAATTAAGAGCAGTTGGTGAAGCAGTCCTTAGACTGCCTTCTGACTGTCATCAGTGTTCACAAATTTGTTTAAAAACCCTCTTGTTACACTTAGTAGCTTCTGTTTCTACATGTTTTAAGAAAGAAGCCAGACTCTGATTTACTTAATTAAGTGGGGAAGAAGAAAAGTAAGGGGTCTGTTATAGACCCATTTCTGTAGATTGTTTCCATGTGCATGAAACAAATGCCAGCTAGTGGACTTCATAGGCACTCACCAGATAGGGCTTTAAGCAGGTCATTTTGCTTTATGGGTTGTCAAATTTCTCAGCAGCTAAATAAAAAAATCAATTATAATAGTTATAGATTTGTTATAAGCAAAATACAAGCACAGCCTGAGATATGAGTAAGTCTATTGGGCCTCCATATCTACTACACATTCAGTTTCAGATTTGTTATAAGCAAATACTCATATCTCAGGCTGTGCTTGTAAGTCTATCGGGCCTCCATATCTACTACACATTCAGTTTGCAGGATTTAGATCAAACATAGTATGAAATAATAGCCTTTAAAGTGCAAAATCCCTGGTATCAATAGGACCTCTATGAGCAGAATTTGCTTGTCGTTAAGGTACATGGAGAAGTTTGTGTTCCAAAAACAAAACCAGGGAACGTTTCGGGGTGGAAGATAAGAGTTGATGGCGGTGAGCTGCTGCCGTGCTTTGATGTTATTAACTAAGTAACCTGGAGCCAAGCAGAGCCGCAGGATAGTGGGGACAGAGCTGTAGCAAATCTGTCCTACCCCAGAAGGGTGGTTTCTAAAGTCACCATCAGATGATGGCTTGGCATCCCACTGCCAGGGGAAAGGTGGCAAACCCAAGCAAATAAGGGTGTTGCTGGTTAAGGTTTAGAAATCACTGGCGTCCTGTGGCAACGCTGTATGTGTATATCAAACCCATGGTAGGAAAACCCATCAGAGATTATTTGTGCCAAGATGCTGTCTTCAGTTTGGAAAATCTCTGCTGAAATCCCTGGAGGCTGGGAGAGTATGCAGGGTAAGTATTGCACTGGGAATCCTGTTGTACACTCTGTCCTGGGCTTCCGCTACCGGCTGCTATTTGAGACAGGCTATTTAGCTAAACTCATCTTCAGTTTGACCTGGTACAGCCGTTCATGTGCTCTGTGACATACCTGGGAACAAAACTGCCCCAAGGACAGCAAGGACATTTGCTTCTGCCTAAAGGCAGGTTTGGTGCTGAAGGGGCTGTCATCTGCCTTGTGCTACGGCACATTAAAGTGTCAAATTTGTTTCTGTTCTCTATCACTAGGCTGAGTAAGCTGGAGACCTTCCAGAAGATTGTTGTTGAAGAGCTTGCCAGTCTTGAGAAGGAAACTCAAATCTTGGCAAACATGGAGAAGGACGCAGTGGTGTGTGTGACTTCTCGTGTGCCAGCCTGCGGAGGTACCCCTTCCCAAGTAATGGGGGTTTTCTTTGGGGTTCTTTTAGGACTTCTGGAATGCACAGTTGCTCAAACTGAATTCTTTCTGCAACCAGCAAAAGCAAAGGTACGTCTCTACTAGCTGTCCTGCATGCTCACAAGTCCTCTGGTCAAAGAGGGCACTAGTTAGGCTGGTGGTACCCTTGCTGGTATATCGGGAAGTATTCTGAACCTGGTGTAACATCTCCACTTGATGTCCATTGATGGAGCCTTTGCAGCCTCGTGAAGGTTTTGGACTGGGGCTAGGGTGCAATGAGGGACACTTTGCATGGGAAGTTGTGCAAGACAGGCACATACCTCGAGACCTGTACCAGGATCTGGAACAAGGTGCACTCTCTGGTCACATCTGTATCTAGGGGTCAGAGGAGGTGGAAGGAGGCGATCATTTCCTATATAAAAGATACCGTTGGTGCAAATACTGGGCAAAAAGCTGCAAAAGGGGGAATCCTCAGGTTCATTTTTATTGGTAAATATCTCTGTTCAAGTTTCATCAGTAAGTACTAACGCTTCACAGACAAACTAGCCAAGCTCACTTTTCTTCCAGAATTCAGTCTGTTGACTCAGCCCTGGGTGAAACAGCAAAGAGTTTTACCGACTCTATCCAGAATACAACGGTATGTGCAGTACGCAAGCAGCTCTGTACAGGTGGTGGACTCGGAGCTGTGGCCTGACTGATAAGTGTTGGAAGTGAGAAAATGAAACTGAAGTCCTGGGAGGGGAAACCTTTGGTTAGCTGATCTGTGGGGCTGGTTCTTTGTGGGACCCCCAGTCCTGATGCATGGAAAGCGTTGAGAAAGCAGTGTTTGCCCTGCTAGGGATTAGGAAAAGTGGTCAAAAAGCACTTGCCTAAGGGAGAAGGTAAGGACAAGGACTATCAGGTAGTGATGCTTCTCCTGGGTTCATATCTCGGGGATTCCTTCATCCCAAGGCTTGTTTCTGTGTAGTTAGTGACACTTAATGCAGTTCTCTTCTGTCACTTTGTCCCACTTGCCCTTGGAGTTGTGCATCCATGGCATCCTGTGGCTAGGAGCTCTGCAGCCTAACAACACCTTGCATGCTTTCTCTCATCTGCTTTTTGGGTCTGGCAACATCTAGCCTTGATGCGTCCAAGTTTGATTTCTAAAAACCAAATTTATTCATTTACCTTGTATCCCAGGTAAATATTCTGTTTAAGTTCTTAAACTCTTCAGAGTCTAATCACTAGCTTATGCCCTTGTTTTAATTTGTAGATTAAGCTGAATACTCTGTTAATTTTGATACAATGCTTTTTTTCCATCTTGCCCACCCCATCACATGTGCATGTTTTTTGCTACTGTTGCGGTTCCAGCTTTTATGTGCAGACCTGATGGCTTTGGGGGTTTAGCATTCCTGCAATAAGACTGATGGGTTACTATGATGTGTGTGATGCCATGTGTCTGCACTGCACAGAGCTGAAGAAAGCTCCCTGTGTTCAAGAAACCACCATGCTTGTGGTCATTACAGTAGACTGGGCCTGGGATTTTAGAAAAGATGCTGAAAACCGAGGGCTTGTGTCTTTTAGCTGTTAAAGCTGGAATCCTGAGCCTTTCCATAGGGAAAAGTTTCCATCATGAGCAGAGTTGCTTAGTGACCCAGGCCTTTCCCTTAGCAGAGGTGCTCCTGATGAAGGACGCCTTTAAAGAGGGGCAGGGCTGAGGAAGAAGCAATGGTATCATGGGAGCTGCTTATCCCGCAGCACCTTGTTCCAGGATGGGTGCTTGCGGATTAAAAGCTGAATCTAAATGTGCTTCTAGGATCTCTAGTTTCTTTTCTTATGCAATATAAATGTTTATACAAACTTTTGAAGTGTTTTTCATTATCTTTTTTTTTTCCTTCCCTGCAGTATGAACGCCCAATGAAGAAGGCAGTAGAAAACGACGTGTTTGTTGTTCCTTCTGACTAGCAAACCCCTGAATTCATTAGAGCCCTTAACATTTGGGCACCTTATGCAGTGTAGAGAAGATGGTCCTGTGAAGGATGTTAATCTATTTTTAAATGGAAAGAAAAAAAAAAGGGGAGGAAAATAACATTGATATTGAACCTTTTTTGCTTAAAAAGAACATATACTGCTGAGTGGTCCAGTTTTGACCCCTATGTTAACATCAAGTTTTTCTGCAACATTTTAAGATGGGTCCATTAAATATGAAAGAAATAGAAAATGAACTAAATATCATGATTTAGCCACCAAACTGATGCATATACTGGCTTTCTTTGAGTATTCTGCTAATATCTTTTTCAAATGTAAAAGCATTTAATGATTGATTCTAAGTAAAATATTGTTTGCATAGGATAACAATCTCGTTATTTCTTTTGAATTGATGCACTGTGCATGCCTGTGGAAAGGTACTGTAGAGTCCTGTATACCCTGCATGGGGTGTGTTAGGGGTAGCCTTTCTCATGTGCATCCAGCAATGTGGGAACTGCTGGCTTGAAACCAGAGCCACTCAATTCTGGATTGCAGAGATAAAAGCACAGAGAGGTATGCTGCATATTGGCCAGATGCCTGATGGCAAACTGGAGACTGTGGAGGGCAAGAAACTTGGAGCATTGCAGAGAAAATGGCAAGTGAAGCTGGAGAAACTATTTTTAAAACCAGTGACTATTGGCTTCTAGGAGAGTTCAAAGTACAGTGAACAATGTTATGATTAGATAAACTAGCATCAAAGGTCTCTTGAAAGTGAGTAGCAGGTAAACCATGCTATTTAACATCATCTTCTGCTTCGACAGAGTTCCCTAAATCATGGTTGCTCTTCACAAACTGCCTTTAATGCCGTGGCACACTTCACATGTGCTAGTCCATCTTAATGGATTTGTGGGAACATAGCGTGTTTCCAAGCTCTGTCTTTCTATGTACTTATCTTATAAAACCGACCTCAGATTGCTGTGTGGGTTGGAGTGGAGGGAGTCATTCTCTGCACACAATGTACCTTCATGACAAAAGCCCACTTTTGCCAGAGTTTGTTTCACCACTGAATGTCTTTTGGGGCACTGAAACTGTCCCTCTTTGAGAAGATCATGCAGGGTAGTGCAACAATGAGAAGCTGCTGTTGCTATCACATAATCACTTTCTGGAGATTATCCTTATTCCTTTAGCTTAAGTAGTCCTGACTGGAGTTGGCATGAGTCAGGACTCCACCGGCTCTTTCCTTCTGGGCTGGTTTAAAAGAGAAGACCTCTTCATTCCTGCCCTTCCCAAAGCTCCAGATCCACTAGCCTGCTCTCTCCTTTTCACAATGCAAAGGGCTGAAGCTGTGGTTTCGCATCCACTACCTTGCACTTATTTCTTTGAGGGCTGGCCCTGGTGACCTGACTACACTGCATCTTCCTGCTGCTCTTCAGTGTCTTTCCAGCTGCCGTTTGAATCCAGTCTCCCAAAGCACTCAGCCAAAGTGGCTGTGTCTTTTGGGAGATGAAGCTGTAACCTCCATGAACAGCTCTGCTTGTGCCTGGTAAAGCTGTTTAGTTTTGCAGCCCAGTTACAGAGTTTTCAGCATGCTTTGTGTCCCGCTGGTGTGGTGGTATGCCATGGTTGCACCAGCAGTGTCATGAACCAAAACAGGCTTTAAGATATCAGCCTGAGTGATCAGAGCACCCCTTTCTGTTGCCTGGCTGTACCAGGTCCAAAATAGAAAACCATTTGGGGCTTTTTCTGCCTGAGTAGTAATGCCAAGGTCCTGGGCCTAGGAGTGTAGTAAGGGCTTGAACTGCCTTGTTGCTTGTTATCATAACCCAGAGTTCACACTAGTGAATGTAAAGGGATGCTTTGTGCAATGTTACTCCCTGTCTTAAGTACCAAGGTGAGCCTTCTAGTAGTTCCTAGGTGAGTGCCTACATCCCATGGTTTTATTGCGTGTGATCTGGCCAAACGTAGAATCATAGAATGGTTTGGGTTGGAAGGGACCTCTAAAGGTCATCTAGTTCCAACCCCCCTGCTATGGGCAGGGACACCTTCCACTAGACCAGGTTACTCAAAGCCATATCCAGCCTGGCCTTGAACGCTTCAGGGATGTGGCATCCACAACTTCTCTGGGCAACCTGTTTCAGTGCCTCACCACCCTCATAGTGAAGAATTTCTTCCTTATATCTAATCTAAATCTACCCTCTTTCAGTTTAAAGCTGTTGCCCCTTGTCCTGTCACTACAGACCCTGGTAAAAAGTCTTTCTCTGTCTTTCTTACAAGCCCCCTTTAAGTACTCTCTCAGCCTGTCTTCATAGGAGAGGTGTTCCAGCCCTCTGATCATCTTCGTGGCCCTCCTCTGGACTCGCTCCAAGAGGTCCACATTCTTATGTTGGGGGCCCCAGAGCTGAACATAGTACTCAAACATGATGGATGCAACCAGGCCTAATGAGGTGCTTGATGTGAAGCAGACCTAAGAATTGAGAGGAGATTTCCACACTGCGGCTGCTTTTGTATACTGAATTCTGCAAAGCCACAGAAACAGCGTTGATAACCTGCATCCATAGGGCATGTGTCATCTCCTTCAGGGTGGATGTTGCCTTGGCCAGTTTAGTCTTGCTCACCTGCATCTCCAAGGAGCTTACTGCCCAAAGGGAAGGTTTGAAATAGGAAGAGGGTGAGATGTGATGGCTGTCTCTGGTTTAAGGATTTTTCAAAAATTTTTTTTCAAACTATGACAATAATGGTTGATCTTTTATTTCTGAGATGTTGTTTGATGGCTTCATTGCTCTCTAAGTTAGAGGTGTTAAGTATTTAAGCTTTGTCAGCACAATGGAGTAGATGTGCAGCAAGTCTTTTTTTGCTACGTTTCCCCACCCTTCACGTGTGTTGGCAGAATGCTCTCTTGGCATCTCCTGTGACTGTAAAAATTTAGGAATGTTTTTCATCCAAGTACCTTTGCTAGATAACTTACAGAAACAAGACTGATGTAAGCTGTATCTCTTACTGTTGAATCCCTGTGTAACCTGTCACTACAAAGCCTGGAAGGTGGGTGTTGAGCACTTCAGAGGGTGTGGATAAAGGAGAAATCAGGATCTCTTATTAAAAATTATCATAATATTGTATGTACCTACACTTGCTTTTAACTGTTTTATTGAAAAAGTCTGAACCCTAAAAAGCTGCTTTTAGTGATAGGTATGGGAGAGCAGAAAGGGATGCCATACAGCTTAGACGTCTCTTATCCCTGCACTTTTTTCTATCCCTTCATATAAAATGCTTTACCTATTGAGAAGCTCAGTGAGTTCTAGCTTAGTAACCTGTGAACTGCCCAAGCTGGGAGGACATGCTGGAAGTTTTGGTCTTTCTTAATGGTCTTTCCATCTGTGGTCAGTAGCAGTTGTGCTTGGAGACAGCATCTGGGGCAGGAATGACTTTTTCTGATTTTGGACAGCCCATCTCATACCACTTCCTGCACTGTTGGGTCCGTTCAGCGTGTTTGAGCTAAAACCCCCTGAAGGTCTTAAGTCTGTTTGGCTTCTGCAGATTATATCTTGGCAACACAGACCTGTAACTGGGTTACTCTAACATTTTCTTTCGGAAGGTAGGTAGCTGACCTTGGCAGGTTTCTTTTGGCTGCTCACTTATGCTCTTCTAAGTGTTATTGATTCAGCTATTTCTTTTATTTGTTGTGATGAGCATCTTATTTCACAGTAAATGAATTGGAAGTATTTTTGAATCTTGTCCTGGTGCATATTTGGCTGCTTCAACTTTCATTTGCAAAGGTAGGAAGTGCTGCTGGACTTGTTTCATGCTGGATATTTGTGGCTGAAGGAAGCTTAAAGCACTAATGGGACTCGATATCTTGTGGGTGAATATAGCTGTTCCCTTCTGCTTACTTTGATTTTCCTCCAGAAATTCAGATGAAAGGTGGACTCAGCCAAATTCAAGGAAACTCTTCTGCAAATGGGGAAGTTGCTCATATACCTTGTACAGGTAGCTAAGCTTCTTTAAAGTATTTGTAGGGCTCTTCTGCAAATGGGGAAGTTGTTCATATACCTTGTACAAGTAGCTAAGCTTCTTTAAAGTATTTGTAGGAAAAATACTGATTTAACTGACTGGCTTGTTTTGGACTAGAGTAGATTTCAGTACTTGTTGCCAACACAGTTCACAAACAACAGAAATTCAGGAAAACAATTGTAGCAAACTGTTATGGAGATCATGAGTGATATCAGAAGTGCTGCAGGGCACCTTGGTGCAGTATCTGGTCTCTTCACCAATCCATGATCTCTGCTTGGCCCACGCTGACACCTAACCGAGGCACTTATTTATCTGAGAGTCTTTAGGCTTGCCGTGGGTATGAGTGCCTTTCCTAGGCTCAGGCGCTCTGTAGGACAGAGGTGCTGCTGGCAGCATAAAGCTCTTGTTGCGTCCATTCAGAGGAAAGGCAATGCCCCGAAAGAACATTAGAAGGGCTATTGGTACTGCCCTCATGTTTGGAGTATTGCCAGATGATGAGCTTGGTAAAACACGATGTTGGGGTTTTTTTTCCATACAACAAATTTTCCTTAGTGAAGGCAGGCATTGTTCAGTTGTGATTTTGCCTGTTGGGCTGGATGAGGTGCTTCTTCCTTTCCCATTCCCCTGGAGTGGTCCAAGCATGCTACCAAATGAAAATATGCATGACAAACCTCATTTTCAGCTGATAGAATGTGGAATTTCCTTCTAAACTATTTAAGGACTGGCAATCATAGAATCATTAAGGTTGGAAAAGACCTCTAAGACCATCGAGTCCAACCGTCAACCCAGCACCACCATGCCCACTAAACCATGTCCTTGCAAAGAAGTCAAATACAGAGAGACTGCTGCTTGCCATGAATATAGCTTGAAATGCCCCATGAACACCTAGTTGCCAGAATCCCTTCTCAGCCTATATGTTGGTAGCAGCAGCTTTCAGACTGGATTCTCTTTGCCGCTATAAGCTGTTACAGCTCTTATCTCTTTTCAAGAATAACACCAACTTTTTCCATCCATGGTGCTAGAAACCATCTCTGCATGGTAACATCTGGTACAGGGCTTTACAGCAGCACTCAGAACTGCTCTAAGTTTGAGATTGTTTTTTATGAGGGTTTGACCATGAGAGAAGCAAAGGACTCGCTGCCTCTTTGAGAGTGAGCATGGTAACCATGGAGCATCTCTGCTTTAACTTTGTCCATTTCAGTATCTTAACACTTTCTAGGTTTCCCTTAGTGGCTGGAGCCAGGTGTCAAGGATTCCTGTGCATGAGGTTTCTGCATTTGATGGACTGGAAACTACTGGCAAGCTGAACGGTTCAATCCAGAAACACTTTTTCAGTGGGATTGTCTTTGTGAAGGGGAAGGTTGCTGTATGATGTTTTTATTTTTCCTGCTGCCCAAGTGATTAGCTCACCCATGTGGCATGTGGAGACACCCGATTTCCATTCTCTTCTTTGGGGAAACAAACTAAACCCTTTATCTCCCATCTTTTGGGAGATGTGTGTCAGTTAAAAGCCTCTCATAGCTGCCAAGTCTGCAGCATAGCTGCAGGATTTGCTGTAAATTCACATGCTTCTTTCTAGGCTGTGTTGACTCCTGATTTATTTACTTATTTTTGTCAGGTAGAACTCCTAAATGAGATATTTTAAAGCCTTTATGTAGCAGAAATAGCAGGCACAAGAAGCTGTATTGCCAGTAAGGAAGTCTGGACTGACTGACAGAACTCCACATCTTGGCAAATAACTGGTAAATCAGGTCACTCGTCCCAGCTAGGTATGTTTGGGTGGAAAGCTGATGTTCTGTAAATTGTATCTCCACCATGTCTCAACTGTGATGCTCCAGTTATGCTTCACTGTGCCCTCACACTGTCATGCACAGCAAAATCTAGACATGTTTTTGGTGTTTTGTGTGGGGCACTACAGAGTGTATTAAATTAAATGTGAATAAAAACTGGGAGTCAAACTCAGTTGAACTAATGAGTGGGATGCAATGGTCTTCCTCCCGTGCAGTATTTGGAAGTTTTCCTTCATCAAAGTCAAGACTGCTTTTTTTACCCATTTATAATGGGTAAAATGGGTATAATTATAATAGATGAATCAAAAGGATCTCACCAGCCTAAATCTGCAAGGCAAGAGGGCCTGGGAACAGGGAGGCAGCAGAACCACACAGGGTAATTTTAACAAGTCTGTTTGGACTGAAGTTTGGGCTGAAAGTGTTTTTCTCTCCACTGGAAAAGGCAAACTCAGTATGAGGTATTCACATCATCTACTTCACGCATCTGAAATAAAACCCAGGAGCAAAGGTGAGAGCTTGCCTTGCCTGTAGAGCTGCTGTTAAGAAGCAGGACTGCCTAGGAGGGACAGGGACGTTCAGTCTACCAAAGAAAGGTATCTCAAGTAGAAAGTGTAAACATGCTGTGTCTGCACACTGTAGAAAACTGTTTCCTACCAACCTAATTAGTGTGTGTGTGCGCATGAGCATGATGTGCAGAAATACCACCTGCCCAGTCAATGAGGAGGGCAGAGCACAGCCAACACTTGTACAAAAAACACAGGGGAGCTTTACACCAGTGTGCATGAAGTTGGTGTGTAAAGTTGTTTCTCAGTCTGAGGTGAATGTCCTAAGATCTTTCTGAAAATGTTCCACCACAGAAGTGGCCTCACATAGCCACTTCGCAGCAATTTGATGCCTTAAATAAAGGGGAGTGGAGACAGCCTGATAGTAAAATTTGTTTATTTACAGTGTTATGTATTACAGGAAAATCAGTTTAAAAAGTCAATGCTTCTCTTTCTTCAAAGTTGCAGCATTTTGAAGATGTTAAGACAGATCTGAAGAATTTAAAACATACCTGATTCCAGCCTTCCTGGCCAGTCTGGATCTGCAAGGTGAGACCATCTTGGTTTTTTTCCCTGGGTTCCGCCCCTCCCTCTCCCCCCCCCCCCCCCCTCCCCCCCTCTCCCCCCCCCCTTTGAGTTTCAAGTAAGGCATTTATTTATTTATTTTTCTTTTGAATGAGTTTTAGACAAAACAAAAGACAATATTTGTGGGTTTGGTTGCCATAGTAAACTTTAACACTTAGCACGCTGACGTTGTCCACCTTGATAGTCAAATGCATGCTTTACCATCAAAAGGTTATGGACTCCACTCAGCCTAATGATCCATACTGGGCCACACGACCATTTTGTTGCCTGCCTTAGATGAATGGTTCAGCTAGTTGCCTTGTGTGCTATCTTGTCAAAAGTGTTTGAATATTGCCGTTATTTTGGTCACCCAGTTCATGATGATGCAGTTTAGCAGCCAGGCTGCTCAAATGTACTGCCTGTGCTGCAGCATTGTGGGGATTTCAGTTTTCTGCTGGAGCAGAAAGGTTTCGTCCATATTGTAACGGAGCCGGAACTGGCTGGAGACAGATGGCATCCAATGGGACTTTCAAGCACAAATTTAAACTAAACTCTGACCTGAGACACCCTTCTCTGTGCCACTTTCTCCTCTTGCTTTTGCTGGACAAAACAGTCTGTTCTTCCCCCATCCTGTACCACTTCCCCAGCCTCTTCCCTTCCTATCCACGAGCCCTCGTGCCTGCAGCCTCTCAGGCTGCTCCCAGCTAAGCCGGCTGCCCTGCACCGTTCCCTGGGACAAACCTTTCCTGCCTTTGCACCTTCAGTCTCCAAGACCCCCTGATGACAGATCATCTAGAGGGGATAACTGACCTAGGAGGTGGAGAAGAATTGGAGGAGCGGGATTTGGGACAGCCTTCTCTCCGTGTGGGCCCTCTGCAGCTGCTTGGTCCCTCTGTGCTGGCTGCACACGTCGTTTGTCCCCTTCCTGCCCTGAGACCCCGTGGAGTGACAGGAGGGAGACAACACAGTCCCTTTACAGAACTGCTTCGGTCCGGGTGCTTGCTGGGCTGGGAAGACTTCGAAAGGTGTTTTTGTTGAAAGAATTTATAGACACCAGATTGGAAGAGACCAGAAGTACTTCACTGTGAAAAAGGGAGAGGAAAAAGGCCATGTCCACTTTTAGTAGAGATTTTGAAGTGAGCTAAATGAGAAAAGGGCGAGGGCAGATCCCCAAAGCTAACCTTGGGTATTCTTCATTTCTAACCATTTAAGTGGGAGGTGAATGCAGCTAACTGAAGCAGAGAAGATGGTGACTGGCTATTGTGAGAGAGACACCGCTACAGCTGCAGGCAGCAAATATCTCCTTGCTTTCCCTACAGAGGATTGTGCCTCAGTCCCATCTGTTTCTCCAGTCAGAGACCAGTCTGAATAAGGCCCACCTAGCACAGAAATTCCTATGTAATGTGATTTGCTCATTGCTGAATTCACTTTCAAGATTTTCTGCATCTTCTAGTCTATTAATATGTAGCATATCAGGTTGCTTCAAATTAGCACTCTTTACATAGGATCAACTTTGTGCACATTTACACTCAAAAGATTTATCTTTATTAAGTTGTTGAGCTCCTATTTCTTTCAAAATCCATTTACTCAGAACTCCTATTAATTTAGCACATCCAAAGTGACTTGTTTTGCTTTCACCAGAGCTCAAAAACTCATATCATGGTGTGATACCATGTATTCTAAATACCATCCTGGGCAGTCCCAGGTGCTACCAGTCCAGCCCCCTGAAATAGCAAGCTCCTGCCAGCCTTCGTGGCGTTTGAGTCAGGTTGCACATGCGTAAAGCAAGTGAGCATGGTGCGTGTCTGTCTGCAAACTATGGGATGGTGTACCTGGGCTCTGCCCTCTCTTATGTCCTTCCCCAGGGCTCCCACAGGACCTAAGAGACGGCTGCACCTCGCTGGTGTCCATGGGGAGGGAGTGTGCTTTGGGGAACGGCTGGGAAGAAGCGCAGAAGAGTATGGTGATGGAAAAGGTATGATTCTTACCTTTTTTTCCTTCCTTTTCCTGACCTTGGCCACAGTTTAGCTGAATGTGTTGCGTGCACTGCGAAGCCTTGCCTCAAGACCTCTTGCACGCACAGAAAGTGCTCACCATATTAGTCTGAACAGAGTCCTAACCTTTTGAAGGCATTGATGGATTTATCCATCAAGTGTTTTATAAGGCGTTTTTGTGTCAGCATTAGAGATCAGAAAGGTTTTCTTTTTCATATGAGAAAGATCTTGGCCTTCTTTGTTCCGACAGTGATCTTTGACAGGACAAGTAATTCTACTCGTTTTGTTAAAACCTAAATAGCAGTACGTTAACAAGTGTCTGGTACAAAGAGCTGATAAATGTAATCAAATAAGTTTTAAGCTAAAGCTTGTAATTCAGTCTTTTTTATTCTTTTTTTTTTTAGAAAAAAAATCATAGGAAATACTATACTTATTGTGCTTTCTTATTGTTCAGGAATCCATTGACAGCAGCAAAGTAGTCCTTATGGAAACCGTTCTTGATTTCTGTTGTGACAGGGGTTTCCTTTATAGCTGTTCTTGAAGGTGCTTTCCAGTATGTCTATAAAAGCAAAATCCAAAGTAAATACTTGGATTTATTTAGTGCCCCCCAAACGCTACTTATGGTTAACTGTAAAATGGAGCTGTCTGGTGTGTGTTGATGCAGATGTATATATTTGCTTCAGACTGTGTTAAGGGAACTGTATCACTTTCACTGCTGTGGGTGATATTACCTTACTAAGATTACTGTAATACTTCTTGATGTCAAAAAAGATTTTAAGCCCTTTTCACTAGAAGCTCTATGTATGCAGGCAGGCTGGAGCAGTCCCTGCTAAAAAAGGTTGAAATAAACAAGGCAAAGACAGAGCTGCTTGTTTCGCTTCTCCAAGGAGGGAGGAAGACTCAAAAAGCTGCACAACAGAGCAAATTCAGACCTCCTAACTCCTGAATGCAGTACCTGACGTGCTATGCAAGTGCAGAAGAGCTGAGCTGCAAGGGGGAGGTCATCATTACCGAGTAACTGTCTCTTGAAGACATTACTGTATCTATGATTCTTAACTGACATACATATTTTAATACAAACATATTTTAAGTGCTGATATGCTCATTCTACGTGTAAGTTCATCAAGACTGCTATCCAAAAAGTTCTTTTTTTCCCCACGCTTGTTGTCAGAGAGCTCTTGGAAGACTGCTTACCTTAATGTAGAAATTTATGAAGAGAATAACCAGTGTGGCCATGTAGGAGGACTGGAACATGAGGCAGCCAAATGGGAATCCACATGGCTTCACAGCTGCACTAAGTGTGTGCACAATAGTGAGCAGAAACTGGATCTGTGGAGGAAAGATCATGCATGAGTATTTGCTGAGAAAGGGTCGGTGCTAGCTGAATCTGATATAACAATGTCACCTAGTCCTCACTTTGAAAGTTTGACTACCCTTCAAAACTATCCTTTTCTGAACCTGTGAATGTATTGTGAGGCCCAAGTTAAAATGGCGCTCTGATGAAATTAGAAAAAAAAACATAAGGGGTCAGAGATTTCTAAAAATGAATTTACAGGCCTAGTTGGCAAAATGAAAACTTTTTTTTTTTTTTAATAGGGGTTGTTCTGTCTTCTAGACCGTGTTGTGCCAGGTACAGCGTTGTCTCTGTTACTGGGCAGAAACCCGAGAAAACTCTGAAGACTCCAGGCAATAGCTTTAGAAGTCTGAACAGAAAATGGAAATCCCAGGTCCGAGGAGAAGTTCAGGTAGGCTGGTGTTTGCATTAACGGAGTTAAGATGGGGACAAATGAAGCAAAAATGAGATGGAGAAGGAATTGCAGAAGGCTGGCTGTATTTAGGACTGTGAACCACAGCCCACGCTGGTGCATCTGATACTCCCCAGCCAGCTGAGAGTGCCCTCAATCCAACATGCTGAGGTGCATTTCAAACAGGGCAGCGTGTTTCAACTGCAGGAATGGTCTCAGCTCAGAGAAGAAGCATTTGCTAAACATGTTTCTACACAGACGTTTAAGCTCACTGCAAACATCTGAACTTCCAAATAATATGAACAGGCCCTAAGATAAAAAAGCAAAAGGAACTTTATTTCACATCAAGCCTTATATCTTGTTGATAGAAGCTTTTGATGTGGCTCAGCTCTTTGGGTACAGCAACTGTCGGAGTAGACTTTTAGAACTCAGACCAATTCTGTCTTGTCTAAGAGTTCGTTTACATAATTTTGCATTTTGTAGTTGTACCACGGTGTGATGGGTTAACCTTGATTGGCTGCCAGGTGCCCACCCAGCTGCACTCTCACTTCCTCTCCTCAGTAGAGTAGGGAGAGAAAATAAGATGGAAAAAACTTGTGGGTTGAGATAAGGGCAGGGAGGGTAATTGGTAAAACTTACCATCACAGGCAAACCAGACCCGACTTCAGGAAGATTAATTTAATTTATTGCCAATTAATAACAGAGAAGGATAGCGAGAAATAAAACAAAACTAAAACCACCTTCCCCTAAGCCCCTGTTTCTTCCCAAGCTCAGCTTCACTTCTGACTCCTACTTCCTTCTCCCAAGTGGTGCAGGGGGATAGGGAATGGGGGTTGCAGTCAGTCCATATTGCTTTGGCTCTGCCGCTCCTTCCTCCTCACGCTCTTCCCCTGCTCCAGCCTGGGGTCCCTCCCAGGGAGACAGTCCTGCACAAACTTCTCCAACGTGGGCCCTTCCTATGGGTTGCAGTTCTTCATGAACTGCTCCAGCGTGGGTCCCTTCCATGGGGTGCAGTCCTTCAGGAACAGACTGCTCCAGCGTGGGTCCCCCACAGGCCACAGCTCCTGCCAGGAGCCTGTTTCTGTGTGGGGTCCTCCATGGGCTGTAGCTTCCTTCAGGGCATGTCCACTTGCTGCAGCGTGGGGTCCTCTGTGGGCTGCAGGGGGGATATCTGCTCCCCCGTGGTCCTCCATGGGCTGCAGGGGGACAACCTGCTTCACCACGGTGCCCCTCCAGGCTGCAGGGGGACAACCTGCTTCACCACGGTCTTTTCCACGGGCTGCAGGGAAATCTCTGCCCCTCCTCCCCTCCTTCTGCTCTGACCTGGGTGTCTGCAGGGCTGTTTCCCTCACATTTTCTCACTCCTCTCTCTCAGCTGCTGTACAGCATTTTTTGCCCTTTATTAAATATGATATCACAGAGGTGCCCCCAGCTTTGCTGATGGGCTCAGCTTTGGCCAGTGGTGAGTCCGTCTTGGAGCCGGCTGGCCCTGTCAGACAGTTTTTATAACTTTTTAATCAGTCCATTTGCCATGATTAAGCAATGTCCATTTTCTATGCAAGAGATCAAAAGTAATGGAATTTTATGGACTGTAGAGTTTCTACTGTATTGTAGAAAATATTTCTGAGCACCATTTCCTTTATTAAGTTATGCAAGCTGTACTAGTGACTTATTCTGTTTGATAGCTTTGTTATATTTTAATTCTAACTGGCTTAATTCTGCAAATGACAATATTTATCTATCATTCAACTCTCGTATTTTGAAGGATTTCTGGTCATCAAAAATGAGATTAAAATAGATATATACCAATTGTGCCTGAGTGAGGTATTTCTTCCACCACAGATACTTGCGCATAGAAGGGATGACTGACAGTCCGTAATAAGAATACATAAGCACGTGGATAAAGCTATTCAAAGTGGGTCCAAAGAAACCTATAAAAATCCAACAAGGGAAACGTTTTATATACCAACTGCTAAAAAGTGAGAGAAGATATTATTGTTAGCAATGTCTCCTGCATATGGTAAGTCTTCCCTCTGTGCTTGTCCTTTGCTAAAGACATTCCTGATGTGAAGAGATGCTCTCCTAGGGACAACTGACAGGCTGAATGATACTTCCTATAGGGTTTTTTCTCATGCTGAATATTTTATTTTCATCCTGTATTTTTCATTTTCTCCACTTTCCTTTTCTATTCTGTAGTTTACAGGTTACTGCTTTTGTTCCCCTCCCAAACGTTATTTGCACGAGTCCATTATCGCTGTAAGCTTTAGGCGCTGATGTGGGTGACTGCTGCTGGTACGGCAGCTTAGCGCCCTGGGAGGCACCCGCTCTCCTGCTCCCTGATGCGGTAGTAAGGGCTTTACTCTGAATTAAACTAACCTCGTGTGGCAGTGTTTGAGCACCGCTCTCATTTTCTTCAGTGGCTCTTCTGCTAGATGCAGATTTCCAGAATTTCACCCCAGATAATAGCTTGCCACTCTAGTTAGTTACACTTAGCAAATACTAATTCTAGAGCAAATGCTAATTCTAGAGCAAATTCTACTTCTCTGTGCCTTACAGACTATTGAGAAGTAACAGTACTACTCTATCTGCTGTATGCTCATGCATTTGATGGCAGTGCTTGACAACTAGAAGATGGTCTCACTGATTGTTTTGATTTTCCACTGATTAATTACTTAGCTACTGATTTTTTTCCAGGCTGTTAATTATAATAGTGCGAAGGTAGTGCAAAGTGTGGGGAATATGTTCACACAGTAGAAAGCACAAACCCCCACTAATTTGTTTACACCTCTGTAGAAATAGCTCGTAATTGCTATGAAATCCTTGATCTCTGCTTCTACCTGTAACAGTGATTCACTTTGATTTTGTGCTGTCTATAATAAGTACCAACAAATGTGAATTCTGCTTTTTGTTCTGAAAAACATCTGCAACAAGTTGCTTTACCAAATATTACAGCAGACTGAGGTGACTCCCTTTAATAGCTCAAAGGAAGAAAACTGATTGTCTTCTCAACTCTGATAACAATGCCACAGGAAGCCTCTGGCTGTATGAAGCCCTGGAAAAGTGTGCATGTTGTGAGACACCTGAAGTAGTTCTCTGCTGTTTGGACTTGGTATACGAATGCCAGGTGGCCAGCCTGTGGCACCGTACATCTTCCCCCACCTCAACAGGGGAGATGATGAATTACAATATCCTCCTAAGAGCCAAGTTGTTTAGAGATTACTGTTGTGAAGTACATTGAACTCAAAATATAGTAAGGCAAAGGATGCTGCTACTTCTGCTATTTCAATGTGAAATGTAAGACCGTATTGATCAGTTCTGGCTGTCCAGTAGTTCTACTACTTGAGTGAGATGTATTCTCATTTAAAACAAAACAAACTCATACTGGTATTTTAATTAGCGATTATGTAAGTAAAGTATCTTGCTAAAGCGGAATATCAGATTGATGCATACAGGAGTCAAACTTGTAAAAATGCAATTGAGTTCGTTTGTCGTGATTGACACTGACTTTACTAGGGTCATGATTTCCTCCTACATCTGCTTTTGGAGTAGGTCTTGTATGTGATCGCTCTTGTGTACTACTCAGTAGTGTTACCCTGTCTAAAACTGGTTTGAAGAGAAGTAAATATGAGGGGTTGTGGCAGCTAAATGGAAAATCTGGGGCCTAACACTCAGATATCTTTTTGCCCTGAACTTTTAACCATGCTTTTAATTTTACTGCGATCTGCAGGTATTCGACAGTTCTGAAAGGCTATGAATGTTAATGGTGCTGTCAGTGATACACTTGCTTTGCACGGTGATGTAATTCTCCTCCAGCAACAGGTGACTTATACCCCAGGTGATGAAGCGAACAGAGACTTACTTTGCCCACAAGGTATCCAGTTCAGAACACACCACCAAATGTTAAACATAGTGGCGTGGTGATACACATGAAGGAAGGTGATCTGGCTGCTTTTCTTTCTCAGTACAAAGAAGATAGTGTCCATGAATTCAATTACTTTGGAAAAATAATACCACCACAGCACCTTGGCTACCTGTACAAGTAAGAACAAAGGAGCAGGAGATCAATATCTGTCCATAAAGGGGCTTAAATAAAGGGCTTAAATATTGCTGTACTTCATCAGTCCCTAGGCATGCAACTTCCCAAAAGGCATTAATGTCCTATTGAAGGAGGAGCACAAGCTCTGGCTTCAATTTTAGTTCCCTTTCGAATGAAGCAGTTTAGAAAAAACGCATCATTTTTAATGTGATTGTATAAATATATAATTATCTAAATATAATTTAAGAAATATAAACTTTGAGGAAGGGTTGTCTAATTGTTCTGTTTTTTTTCATCAAAGATACAGTGGTGTGGGGTTTTTTTGTTGTTTTTTTTTTAAGGGTGCTACCATTTATACTTTCTTGGCACTGAACAGGTTTTGCTGGCAGCTTCTTCTTTTTAAATAATCCAAATTTGACACTTGACACAATGGAATACACCCTCCTCTAGAGTTGAGACACTTCATCAGATCTCAGGATATGTCCCAGGACAGTTGAAGCCAGTTAGTTAAAACAGAAAGGGGGAAAACACCTTGTTGATAGGAAAAGGTATTTAACTGACCTTTCCCTTGCCATAACACAGACAGATTTTGAGGGTTGGGGAAAATTATATAAGTTAACCAATCTTTCTGCCCTTGAGCGCTAGCGTTATCTGGAAAGTAAGCCTGACGTGGGGAATGACAGAGGGTTAATACATGGAATTGCTGTGATGCAGAAATAAGGATTGAAACTAGAGATGAGCCAAGCCAGCAAAATGTTTCTGCAGTTTTCCAGAGTTTAGAGTTGGGCTTAAGTCCATTTCCAGCTACAGCCCAACAAGCGTTACATTTTAGATGGTAGATTTTTCTTCCAAGTTTTTAAATTATCCATATTCTCTGTTTTAATAGTCAGGCAACACTGTTTGGATCACAGATCTTGATATATGGCTTTTCAAAATACTCCCTATCATGCTTTCTACACCAAGGATGCATCTATACTGAATCAGAAAGAGAACACTTCTTGTTTGCTACCAGCTGCTAGGCAACTTGATTAAAGCCCTCATGTTAAAGATGCCGTCAGTAACATCCTTATCACTGCCGTGAACGCAGAAGTGTTGCACCGATGACGCGGAGGGAAGGGCTGCCGCGGATGCTGGGGGCTGAGCTGTTGCTGTCTCTCACCCGGATGTCGGCCTCCCCTGCGCTGTGGAGGTTCTGGCACTGCAAGTTGTAGCCTCCTTCCCACGTGGCAAGGATGAGCTGGAACAGAAAACACAGCGATTAAGTTCATGAACAGACGTAGCAGTTTGCTTTTACCCCTGCAGTTGTTCTGTGTTTATTAAAAAAAGCAGCATGGAAGTAGGGTAGGTTCCCACTCCTTCCATAAGCTGATGCTTCTAAACCAGACAACTTGCTAATATCTTCTGTTTTGAAAGGGAAAAGGCATCAGGTTGTGTTGGAGAAATACACTGAAATGGTATACCTTTTACATTTCTCTAGCTTTAGAGCCTTCAAGGCATCCTTTAAAATCTCTGGTTACTTAGTGTAGTGATCCTCACTCCAAAGCTTGAGCTTGAATACTGTATCTGTCCTGAAGCAATATGAACAGAGCTTAACATAGATACTTGTGCAAAACCGTCCTTGAGAAAAATTCCCTGATGCCAAGCAAGCAAACAGAAGGCAAATCCAAAGTAGTGCAATGGGAGAAATATTTCCTGATGCCATACACGTCTCTCTATCCTACAGTGTTAAATGCAGGAGGAAGTAGAGGAGAGCAGGCGTAGTGCTGAATGGAGACATGAATAGACACGCAAGCAATTTCTTAGATTTAGCACATGTCATACTGGGAGGCAGACAAAGCAATGAAATATCAGGCTACCACACTGTGATGGAGCAGAAGGTTTCCAGAAAGACATATGGTGGCTTTTGATGTGGAATATTTTGATAGTAATGCCCACCTAAAGCATTCAGCAGACCTTTTGGTAGCATGTTCTGTTGTCTATAAATGCTATGTAAAGTCCATTGATTTTACAAAGGTCTTGGTTATTCTTGAATGTGTGCAAAGTGGTTTTTGGGGCCAAGCTGAGAAATTCATATTCTGGGGTCTGTCTTCCTCTCTACAGAGGATGAAGTGAGTGATGGTGGGAGAAATACATCAGTGTTATGCTGTAAGCAGAATTGCAAGATGCTGTGAGAAGTGGGTTGCTTTCAACTCTGGCACTACATGCACGGGGAAGGTGTGTATCAGTGTCTGTATAGACTGTCCTGGTTTCGGCTGGGATAGAGTAGTTGTTGCGCAGTGTTTATACTAAGTCAAGGACTTTTCTTCCTATGGCACAGTGCTGTGTTTTGGACTTAGTATGAGAACAATGTTGATAACACAACCATGTTTTGTTTTTTGCTAAGCAGTGTTTATACTAAGTCAAGGACTTTTCAGCTCCCCATGCTCTACCGACTGAGAAGGCTGGAGGTGCACAAGGAGCTGGGAGGGGGCACAGCCAG
>NW_008794709.1:272825-273496 GCF_000699145.1 Aptenodytes forsteri
CACAAGTCCTCAGCCTCTGGAGGCGACTTCTGTCAGGCGTGAAGGAAAGGTATCCCTTCAAGGAAGATGATGTATGTCACCCAGGCAAGTGGACCACCATGGAGAGAGGTATCCAGTACCTGAGGAATTAGCCATGCTGGAGTGATTTATGGTGACCTGGACAATGAGCAGTTATCCAAAGATCCAGATGAAGTCAAGTGCACACGACCCATGTGGCAGAAGTTTTATATGGAGCGCACCATCGTCGTATGCCAATTCATTGGCAGTAATGACCTGGAAAGACGGAGAGGGACAAACGGTGGATGAATTGGCTGGCCAGCTCGGGAATATGAAGAAAGCCTCTCTTCCTCCCTCGTCTCGGCTGTGGAGAAACTGTCCTGGGAGGTCCAGCAACTCAGAGAGGACAGGTCCTACTCCCCACCTGTATGGACCAGTATCTCGACTATGAGGAGTAAGCGTCCTTCTGCTCCAGAGAGAGGATATAGTGGGTACACGCCACGGGGCACCCTGTGGTTTTACCTGCGTGACCATGTAGAGGACATGACAAAAGTGGGATGGAAAACGTACCTCGACCCTAGAGGCACAGGCACGTGAGTTGCAAGGAAAAACAATCACAAAAGGGGGTTCATCCAGGAAAATTGCTGCTCCAGTTTCCAGTGGGCAGTTCCCCA
>NW_008794709.1:278329-318914 GCF_000699145.1 Aptenodytes forsteri
GCAGTTCTTGGCCCCGGCAATTTAGGAAGGATGTGAAGGTCCTTGAATGCATCCAATGGCGGGCAACAAAGCTGGTGAAAGGGCTGGAAGGCATGTCCTGTGAGGAGCAGCTGAGGACTCTGGGTTTGTGTAGTCTGGAGAAAAGGAGGCTGAGGAGCCACCTCATTGCTCTCTACAGCTTCCCGAGGAGGGGAAGTAGAGAGGGAGGTGCTGAGCTCTTCTCCCTGGGATCCAGTGATAGGACACGTGGGAATGGTTCAAAGCTGCATCGGGGAGGTTTAGACTGGGCATTAGGAAACATTTATTTACTAAGAGGGTGGTCAAACACTGGAACAGGCTTCCTAGAGAGGTGGTCGATGCCCCAAGCCTGTCAGTGTTTAAGAGGCATTTGGACAGTGCCCTTAACAACATGCTTTATGTTTTGGTCAGCCCTGAATTGGTCAGGCAGTTGGACTGGATGATCGTTGTAGGTCCCTTCCAACTGAAATAGTCTATCTGGTATATTGTCTGTCTATCCAGAAACAGTTCAGAAGGGGAAGCCAAAAACTAATAATGGAATTTATTTTTCAAATAATTGAAATTCCTCTCAAAAGTTCAGAGCAGGAGGATGAGCACTAGTGTCCTCCTTGTGGAAAAAACTGAGCAAGAAGCCCCTTGACATTATTACGTGATGTTTTACTGGGTTTTCTCTGGGACTCCAGCCCTCAGGCCAATTAAAACAAATTGATCTGACCACTGTTCTCAAGCAATGGAGGGCTTGCTAAACTAAGTAAGGAGACTAATCCGTCTGTGTAGTGGAAAGAAGGGTCTAACTTGCAGTGCTGTGAATGGTAGCTCCTCCCTGGATATATAGACTTGGACAAAACAGTCCTAAAAGCACTGTGGCCACATCCCAAGGAAAAGGAGTCTAAGCAAACACTCAGGACAGTGTCTCAGGAAGGAGAAAGGAATGACTTTGGGTTTTTTGCATTTTTTTATTTTAAGTGAATTTTAGAATGAAATGCCTCAGAAGATTGTCAGTGTCTAAAAACAGAGGCCAGATATTCATCATCTCATCTGACTTTCCTTTTTTAGTTTTTAAAGGGAGAAATCAGCTCTTTGACTGTAACGTGGCTCCGTTCCACAAGCATGCAACATCTGAATTATCTTCCTATCCCCAAGAGGCTGGGGTGAAGGCATGCCGCAATGCTACCGAGGCCATTGCACTTTTACATAAGAAGTAGATGAATAGAAGGTACTGTTAACCATCCTTGTTTTATCATTAAATCAGTCTTAAATAATACCTAGAAACCTTTCAGGCAGGTTTTCTGGTGAGGACATTCAATTGTAAAGTCATCTGTGAATAGTGTCTGCTCTTGTGTCTTGAAGATCTCAAGCTGTAGTCTGGCAAGACCATAAACCCCAGAGGGAAGCAGAGCAGACTAGATTGTTCAGCCCAGGACTGGGGGATTCCTGGAGCCTAGTCCCAGCTCTTCCACTTGGTCAGTGCCTCAGTTTCCCCAAATGTAACAACTTAGCAGCAGTGTTGTGCCAAACAAGAAACAAGTGCTGAATAGGAAATACCCCATAAAATTTTTCACAATTAAAATATTTTTTGTCCCTCTTTATGATGCAGTCGAGATATTATTCATGGGGACAGAAACGTAAAGAGCATGCTTTGGGCTACTCCTTGGTGAGGCTCTCCGTCTCGCCATGGGTCTAGTTAGAGGTCCAATAATTGCATGCATGGTATCCCCCCAAAAAAAGATTGGCTAATTCTGTAATACACCAACTGGGGTTTGCTATCCTGACCTGCAATATGTACAGCAGGACTCCATGTTGGATCTCTCATCCTGCTGGAGCATCCTAACTAGAAAGGTACTGGTTATTCCAGAGCAGGGGAAGTAAGTGGTCCCATGCTTTCTTCTTATTTTGAGGTCAGAAAGTTTGTATCACAGTGACAAAAATAAGACCCCCTTCCCAAAAGAAGTTTTCATAAATGTCTGATTTTTTTTTTTGTCAACAAAAACTCTTTCAAATGTAAAATCATGTTGCTGAGAAACTCCCAGCCAGTTCCATTTAATACCCCTTAAGTAAATGGGAGACTGCTAGAAGGATTAGTGAACTAATGACTTCAATTAGTTATAGATATATATATTAGATAATTCCTTTGTGTGTTGCTGTTGTCTGGGATAGTAGTATAGGCTAAAAGAAATCCCTTCTAGGCTTATTTTCCATGAATCTTTGATTACATCTCTTATTCTGAATAGCTCCTGTATTTTACTTTGTGGTACCAGTGATGGTATCGGAAGCGTTGCACATGTGAAAAACCTCATCATATGAATTTTTACTCTTGATTTCCAATAAAGTTCTACTGAATTTCATTTGAACGTGCAGCTGAGATCCAGAGCACTGCCTTTTTAATGAACAGGCTAAATGTTCTACCTAAATGTGGAGCTCAGAAAGGTCAGTAGGAAAGACATGGAGAACTCAAGAGGATGAAAACTGAGAAGTGAGGACAACATGTGCAGCTAGAATAACTGCAGGCAGGGACAGCAAAGTCAGCTCCTCAGCTCTCCGAACAAATTATTTGAATAAGATAGAAGAACACCTGGGAACTTAACTTTATTCAGACAAAGTTCTTACTTGCTCAGAAAGGCTGTTTGCTTTTGTCCTTACATTTCACTGCTTTACACTGCATTCTCAGTGACCGTTTGCTGTCTAGTTTTTTTTTTTCTCACTTCTCCCTTCTTCCAAATGATAGAAAAGTGCACCTGATCTCTTCTGGTTTCTCACTTTGTTCTTTTCCTCTTGCTCCCCTAAGGTTAAGACAGTCTTTCTGCCCTAATTAAAGAATTACTTCAAAGGAAGCCTTCACCTCAAGCACCAGTCCTTATGGATCTAGAATCATTCCTTACTTCTCTGCTAAATTTACATTCGCTAACTTCTGAACAATTAATGAAGAAGTAAACAATCATTTATTACAATCTTAAAAAAAAAAAAATCATTATGTTGAAGTTGGATTTCTATAGTAAAATTCCAGGACAGTTCAAATCAGCTAGGACTTATGTCTTCTTTACCTTTCCTCATCACCTGCCCAGTTAAAACTTTACTTAGACCTTCTGCTATTCAAGCTCTATCTTTTTAACACTTGCACAGTTAATGTTTTGCTGTTAGATTTGCTAGATTTGCTTCCTAGCAAATCTTTCTGATTTCAGCCATTATAATGATGGAATAAAACAGAGTTTGAGTGCTCCTTCTATTTTTGGTTTGTTCCTTTCATTTTGCCCACTGTTATCGCAAATCTAGGCATTATACCGGGCTTTCTAGTAATTTGTGAGATGTAGTTCCAGTTGCAATGCATAGGGCTAAAAATGGGGGCTGGTGGCCCTGATTGTGCCGGCATCGTGCTTCTGACCTTTCCCTGCTATCAGAGGGTACAGAGAAGGTAGTTCTGGTACTCCTGGGAATCCTCACATTGTCTTGCCACCTATGGATCTGCAAGTCATGACTATAATTCAGAAATTGGACCTACTGTGAGGTGAATTTTCAGCTCCTAGAAACAGGTGAAGTGAAGGTAATTTACTGCTTTTTTTTTATCCTGTAAGGTAAAAGACTTTTCTGCTGGCTTCACTAAAAAGGTTAATGCACTGGGCTTGCAATACTTGTTCAGTTCTGCTCTTTCCCCTTTGCTCTGATTCGAGGGGTCCTCACATGCAAGTCCTGCTTCCCCACGTGGATGTGGTCGCTTGCTTACAAATCCTATGGATTTGTAATAAGTCTGTGAAGCTACCTGGGGATACAGGCAGTTTGAGACATCACGCCACCCCTATGCTAATGACACATATCTCTAGATCTCCTTTTTAATCTGACCCAGATGGTGCCAGTGTCCTGGTTTTCTCAGTGCCTGATCAGCAAAAGGACTTGGGTGAGAGCTGATGTCTAGCTGAGATTTAATTTAAATAGGGCAGAGGTGATGCCTACCGCTGGGGAAAGCAGCCTAAGACCATGGTAGCGATTATGTCTTTTTCTATTAATGAGAGAGAGTATCCTCACCTGAGTAATTTCACAATTCAGAGATCAGCATTGGTCTCCTTTGTTTCTAGTTTTACTTTATTATTGGATTTGTGACAGTTTTATCCTGTGGTGAACTTCAAAACCTTATCTTGGCCTCTGGCGCCTCAGACTGCATCCCTGGAGTGTGGTTTGTGAGTTGACTTGCACATGAAATAATTTTAAAATATGCAAAGACCTAATTGCTTTTCACAGTAAGCTGGTTTTCTGCTCATAGCTGGTACTTTTAGGATCTTAGGCAGAGATTTGTGTAAAGGAAAGGCATATTTTTCTTCAGTGAAATTGCTAAAAGTTTTGATTTTTATTAAAATAAAAAGGTGGTGGTGTTTGTCTTTATGCAGATTTTTGGTAATGTTACTAGAAATTGTCGGACCAGTGGGCTTGACCTGGGTCTATGAACGCTTAATGGTACAGAAGAGTACACAACCAATAACAAACCTCTGATGCAGGTTTGTCTTGTAGCAGCAAGGGTGCAGGGGATTGTTTTCTGGCCCCTCAGCAGTGCACCTGCAGCCTGCCTAATTTAAACACAGGAATTGCATCTAAGCTTCAGGTACTTGAAAAAGCCATGCTCCAAAAGCAAGTGTCCCGCTTCTCCAGTATATTCAATGGGGAAAGGTAAGTGCCTTTGATAACTTCAAGAAAATCCATTTGCCTAACTCAGAAGTCTAAATTCAGGTCTAATAAACTGCCCTTCTGGGAGGCTTTCGAAGGCACCTAACTCTTTCTTGACACAAAAATTCTGAGACATCTCAGTAGGATGAGGGCAGCTGGGCAGAGCTGTTTTTCTTTAGACCTTGTCCTTTGGGGATAGTAGGGGTATCTGACCTTATGCTAATGGCACATCTTAGAGTTGTCCTGGAGCTGTTCCTCCAAGTACTTTAAGGATTGGTTGACCTCAAAGCTCATGGAGCTAAAATTGGCTCCCAGATACTTCATGCCCATGGTACAGTGCATGGAGCTCTGGCTCAAAAGAGGAATCTGCCCTTGGAGATTTAAAAGCAGCCCTTTTGTTGTGACTCCTTGCTATAACCTTTGTCTTCCTGCCTTGAGGTTGTACAAATCAAGTGTAGTCAAGGGACAGCTAAACTGGTTCAGGAGATGAAGGTGGGGAGATGAAGAATTGCAGCACAGGTACCCCCATCAGCTGATTTACCATGTTTCTCATTAAAGCCATCAGGTGGGACAGTCTGCATTTGGAGATACAGCCTTTCTTTTGAATGAGATATTTTTCTTTTGAATGTCTAAGAAGCGCCCACTCCATTCTGGAGCTATCACAAGAAAAGGTGTGTGGCGCCTTATAAACAAAACCAAGAACAGATAAGAACAATGCCAATAACTGTGGGGTTTTTTGGTGGTTTCTCTGTATTACAGAGCTTATTATTTTGTGATTTATTTCTTTTACAGAGACCAGAGGGGTTCAGGTGCAGTGGGAGGATGGAGGAATAAGACAACTGTTATAGATGTCTCTAACTAGGAACTAATCCTGAATCATACCCACTGGAGGGATCAGCTGTGTTTACATAAGAAACTACTGTGCAGAATGCTCTAAATATAGGTAACTCTTGCCTTAAAGAGCTTACTGTCCATAAAAGACAGAGAGAATAAGGGCCAGAGAAAAGCTTCGGAAATGAGACATTTTGAAATGTTGAGTCGCCATAACTTTATTCAGTACTGAAGATGATTTCTGCTCTCCCATTTGCCTGTTTTGCTTCAGCAGGGACGTGCAAGCTAGCTCAGGCAGGTCTGCAAGTCTTCACTTCCATTCTGCTCCTTCACAGGAAAAGCTGTGATAGGAACCAGGGAAGTAGACTACGAAAAAATACAGAGCCACTATTATGGAAGAGTGTTTTGTACAGTGTAAAACCATCCTGGGTGACAGTCCAGAGCTAAGAGTGAAATCTGCAGTAAAACAGCTGGTGGTGCAGATCAGCCGTGATGTCCCCTGGCTTCTGAAAAATGCAGAATGTGGAGCTATGAGCCACAGCCAGCCATGCCCAGCTGCAGTCTGGGAGGCATAAATCAGCAACGTCCAGCTACAGAATCAAGGTCTAAAGGAGCTAATCTGAGGACTAACGCAACTCAGCAATCATCTGCAGCAAAGTTAGCCTCAGGAAGGACAGACCAGTGAGGCGGCTGAGCGGGAGCTGGCTCAACACATAATTCCTACAAGGATGTGAAGGTGGCAAAAGCCAAGTTTGCTTCATTCATGTAAGTGAGACCTGCTAAAATTCTCTTTGTTCATTCATTTACTTGTGGCAGGCCAAATCAGCCTGCAAGGGGAAGGGAGCAGTATTTTTGTTTTCTATTCAGTTAATCCTTTTTGCTGAGTCCTGGTACTGAAAACAGTTATCTGTATACCTTCAAGCAAAATGGGGATTTAAACACCAAAGTGCTAATTTAAATTCTGGAGGACAATCAGTATGGAGTCATCAAACCTTCCAGCAATTGTGCTGGTTTCTCCTTTGCTCTGGGCCCGATCCTGCACTGTCAGACCCTCACAGCAACCGCTGAAGCCGGCTGGAGCTTTGACCAGGACGAAGCTCTGTGCAGCACAGTCGGTCCTCTGCACAAAGGCACAAACCTAAACTGCTGTTCAGCCTTTTGACCGGGCCAGTCACTTGGTATTTCGCTCTCAAATTAATTTAAAACTTGAAATCTTTGGGGTCCTGTTTGGCTTCTGCAGTTTCTTGTCCAGCTGACAGAACAGTTGGTCCTTGTTTTTCTCATGGAAACTGCTGTTGTGGCCAAGAGCCCAGGGAGCAAGAAATGCTGCGAGGCTGTGCAGGCAAGGCAGCAATGTCAGCTCACACCTCCGCAGGTCACACTGTGAAATCAAGCACATCCTTCAGCCAGGGCTTCTCATGCCCAGGGTCACTTTTTAAGGCAAGTCAGAAAATGTTTTGTGGTTTTTGTCTTTTAGTGTTTGTTTTTTAGGGCTGCAAGTGATGGATGTTAACACTTTAATATTAAAAGTACCTCAATTATCACAAGGTTGAGAATGGGGAGCTCCCAAATAATATCAAAATAGTGACTTCTGGCTTCTGCTCCCCACTGGAGAGGTGAAAACACACGTCTTTGCTGAGGAGCACTGTTTGAGTCCTCTGCTGTTGCAAAACGGTCAGATGCATTCAAACCTCTCTTCTGGTTCTGAATGGATCCTTATTTCTGTAAGCATGTTCCTTCCTGATAAGTACTTGGGAAATAATCTGTGTGACCATATTCAGCCTCCAAGTCCCACAGGACTTGCTTTTGGCTGAAGTGGCAGGTTTTTAAGATCTCTCTCTTATTGTCTGACTATATGAGGAAAGCTTCTTAGTCAGGAGAGCAGAAAAATAACATTGAATTGCCAATACCATAAATAAATCAGTACTTACTCTCATCTATAAATCTGTTCATATTTAAGCATGGGCATTTGTACATAGAAAAATCATTCCATAGACAGTCATATGAATAAAACCCAATCCATGGGCATATTCATGGGTGCTGAAGAATGAGGTGTAGGCATGTTTGAGCTAAGTGACTGCTGCAGATTCAAATTCATGCCTGTAGACACTGTCCTGGTAGCAGCCAGCTGTCCCCAGGTGCGGACTGTAGCTTGGGAAGGACAGTTAAAACATGCCGAGATCTAAGCTGAGAAGGTACTGTACAACTCACTGTCCAAGTGCTAAGGGACTTTTCTTGATCTTAAATTTACTTTGCTGTTGATGTTAAATTTCCTAGCAAAACTATCCGTTGCTAAGATATTTCTGCTAAAAACTGTATATTGCTCACCTTTCTCAGCCGGGCTGCATGGAAGAACACTTACTTACCTCTATGAGCATGTACAAGGAGAGCAGTGTAATCCCAAGGTTATATACAATGAGGTGAGCCCTGAGAGAGAAAGGAGGCCTGTCCTCCATGAACTTGCTGCCCAGCCATATGCAGAGTAGGTATGCTCCAGTAAGGAAAAACGTGGGAAGGTAAGAGTCCAAAAGGAACCATCCTCTAACCCTGGCATCTGAAAAGAAACACATGCAGCAGGCAATTAAGAAGGCTATGGTAAAGTATCGCTAAAATAAGGCAAATCACATAGTGAAAAAAGTCTGTTAAAAGTGTGAGAGGGAATCTGCCATGCTTTGCTC
The DNA here is from genome assembly GCF_000699145.1 of Aptenodytes forsteri. Classification (NCBI taxonomy): domain Eukaryota; kingdom Metazoa; phylum Chordata; class Aves; order Sphenisciformes; family Spheniscidae; genus Aptenodytes; species Aptenodytes forsteri. The sequence goes on from NW_008794709.1 coordinate 286,507, forward strand.
GCAAGAGCTATCCATTGCTTTTACCTCCCCAAAACTGCATACTAATTCAGAGAATGTGTGCTGAAAACGGCATGGAATTCCCTAATAATTTAAGGTCACTTAAATCTCCTCATTTTAACAGGAAAGAGAAAAGGAAAAGAAGAAAACATTCCTATATGCTTTTAAAAATTTGATTTAATGTTTTAACTTAATATTTAATTAAATCATATCTTAATCTGCGCAATGGACAATTTCCAGAGAGAATTAAATACAAAGTATGCATGTAAAGTTGCCAGTTCATATATTATTTTAATTCTGCATTTGCCATATAAGTATGAAGGTATATAACATTTGCTAGAAAACATTTATACAAGGGGAGGATTTTTCAAAAGCATTAAATAAGAAAAACAAATGGCAAATGTTTACTTTGATAGGTATCAAAGATAGTTGGCAAGGCAAGGGCTTGCTCTCTCACAGTTTCTGTCCCATTTGCCTGGTCCTGAAATGAAATATTAAGGTCAAATCCTGCTTGCCTTATTCACACAAGTAATCCCATTGGCAGTAATCAGATAGTTCGGTGTGTATGAGCGAAGCCTAATCCTATATGCCAATCTGGAGGCACCGCTTTGTTGTCTTATGAGCAACTGGATGTCATGAGCGAAAGGGGAGTGCGTTTTCTCTTTTTTTTTTTTTTCAAGATAGGGCAAAATTTAGAGTTAATTTTCCACAGCGACAATCTTCAGACATTTATCTATGAAAAGAACAGGGGGCATCTTGGCTAGTTTTTCAAAAAGGTTACTCTAAATCTGTCATGATTTATGGAGTAAGTGAAGAAATAAGTCTGTGAGAAGCTATTGTGCAGGTCACAGTACTTTCTGCTCTTAGAAACTGTTTCAAATTACTTAGTTTATTTTTTACAAAGACCAAGATTATGTTAAAAATTGTAAAAGAAGAAAAGGTATTCACAGTGCATGAAAAAACATTTTACTATTTTTCCACCTGTGTTGAATTTTGAAAGGACTGGGCAATGGATGATGCACAAACCAAATGTGCCCAAGCATTTAACAAACTGTTGCCGATTGCAATTTTGCTGTACTGTATTGTTTCCGACTATTCTTTCCTCAGAAATATATGCATACAGGTATATGTAAAGTGAGATTTTAAGTGATTAGAGTAATCTGCTTATGAACAGGATTATGAACACCAGCTTTCTTTCTCATTACAGTCTCCCTCCACTTCCCACCTTGCTTCCATCGCAGTGGCTGTAACACTCATCTGTTGGACTTGGGCTCCGCATGGGATGTTAGCTCTTTTGCAGGAAAGACTTTCAGCCAGACCTAAGTTACCGTGGAATTCCAGTCCTCTCCTGGTTTTGACTCTCCCTTCTGGACTCCCAAAAACCTCTAGGAGAGGAGAGGTGTAGGATTAAAGCAGTCATGACAGCACAGCCATCTATGACAAAGCACCATCCTTCCTTTAGGGTGGCCTTGCTTTGCTGTGCATTACCAAGCTAGAACGCCCGTTTTCTGTCTTAAGATCTCAATGCCTATTTAAGATCACCTCAGTGTGAGAGTAAAACACTTCCAACAGCCGTCTTAAAGTTCACAAGCCACGTGTGATGCTCTGGAATGGATGTTTTTGAGGGGATTCTGCTCCCATGTGGGCTCCAAACAGGTTGTCCTCCCATACGGGCTCTAAACAGGACACAAGGGTCATAGGACAGGTAAAGATTGTGCGTGTAAGGGTTGATCTAGTGTACATTTTAGGAGCATAAGGATTTAATTTATTTAATTGGTGTCCTAAATGAAGATGTAGAAAGCAGTCATGTCAGCAAGGCTGCTGTCTAAAGAAGGGTCTCCCCATCCGACGATTGCAACACTTGGTGCATAAAGGTTACTTGGACAAAGGCCAATGGGCATCAGTAGACAACGAAACAGCATGTTTGTTCAAAGAGGAAAAGTAATTGGAAGAGATGAGAATACAAATTAAACTTAACAGCATTAAATGCTGCCCCAGTACACCCTCAGAAAGTTTTCACTCTGCTGTGAGTGGCCACAAGCACGTGGGCTGATCCATGCAAAAGCAGAACTCGTGTGCTTGTTCAGGTCAGCACGTCGAGTATTTTTAAGATCTATACTATTTCCATTTCAAGAGAAATTATTAAAACGTGTACCCTTACTGACTATTTTCCACCCCGACCTTGGTACCTTGAAGGGTAAGACAGTTATTGGCAGAAAGTGGTTTATAAATGGCAGCCAAGGAATGTGACTATTTTGTTTCCACTTACACTTATCCCTGAATGACAAGAAGAGGGAGGTTTTTATGTGGCAGGAAGGGAGAGGAAAGGGAGTGTATTTCAAAAAAAGTTATTGCAAGAAGGAGAGATCAAAAGTATTTCTGTTGACTGGCGGTTCAATCTCCATGTTCAAGTACTATAAAGGTACGCTGTCAATAGGAGAAAGGATTAGTTTTACAATGTTGAACCCACACAGCATCTGAATTTGAGACCAAGGCAGTGAATAAAGCCAGTGTGAAAGCACTGGGGGGGAGCAGGGGGAAGGAGCAGGCGCCCACACAAGCTCTGATCGCTCCGTGAATAAGCTCTTTCACGGTCACTGGCCACGATGTGCCAGACCCTTGGGGTGAAATCTTGGCTCCTTTGAAATGAGTGGCAGGCGTCCCAGGCTCTTTAAAGGTGTCAGGCTTTTATCAGTGAGGTTTAGAAACATTTTGATTCAGGTTTCTCTATAGCTTTGGCTGGTTGATGTCTGAGTAGATTCCGACCTTTTTAGGTGCAGGGGAGAGATGGTTTTGCACCAATGCCTTGCTACTGTTCATACTCAATTGAGGAGAGGAGGAGTGCTTATTACTTTATCATAACTTTATTAAAATATATCTATTCTTGACCGCCTCTGTTTCTTTCGCAGATAAAACAAGCAACCAATTAACTAGATTTAGCTCCTGCAATTCAATATTCCTTAATTTTGCGTAACACCAAACAATACTCTGCAGGTTAAGGCGACCCTGGAAAAATGCTCTCTTACAGAACAATATAGCTATTTCACTGTTTCTCATTTTGCCTTAAGCCTAGATAATCTCTTATCCAGAATAATATGGACCAACACCAAATTGTAAGACCACTTCTTGTTAAGAGGTGCAACTGACGGGCGTGTATATAGCTTCTGTTCCCTGATTCAAAGGACTTGGTCTGCTAGTTCAAAAGCAAACATTGAGGTAAATTTGTGTACAAAGTCCAGCTGACACGAGTGAACAAAGGCACAAAATATGCCTATATATAAATCAAATCCAGAACTTCGATAGTACGCCCCTTATTCTAGTAGCGCAGTACTGCAGCTTGTGTTAACCTGCTATACCAATGTGAGCAGAGATTGCCTCTGGGAACCAGCGTGTGGCTTTCTGTCTCGTACCCTCAGCCACACCTGGTAATGACGACTAAAACCAGTATGGTGATACCAGTATTTCAGGAGTTACTACCTAAAATATAAACCATAAATATGGGATTGATTTTTAAAAGAATAGAGCACTCTTATCTATCCTTTTAAGCCATCTTGCTGCTGAATGAAATGTGCACTGTGGATGAAAAATGGTGGAGAGAAAAAGGGGAACAGTTTGTTGGTTTTAGACATTTGGGGAAGCTCTCAAGAATTCATTAGATTTTCATTTGTGGGGTCATTCAATCCAATTTAAAACTGTTTGCAGTTTATTGTGAATTATTTATGTGTATAAACAGATTGGAGGGAGCTATGTTATTCATGAAATGTATGATACTGTGTCATTATACCACCGGTTCAATTAAAGATCATAGTGAAGAGGCACGGACAAACAAATGCTATCTTCAGCATTGATGTCTGGAGAGGGATGGTGTACTTGGCAAGTAATACAAATAATACTTGTTTAACTAAAGTGCTTTCTAAAAGCCCAAAGGGATCTGTGTGGTATTCTGCATTGGATTAACTACAGTTCGTTCCTTCAAACAATTTGTTCTGGACCAAGAAGGAAAGAGGAATGAAAGAGAACATCATGTCCATTTGAAAAAAAATAGTAGAACTTTTATGCTTGTGATCACATTTCTTTGTTAATATTAAAATGCACTATTGTAGAAGCCATTAATAAAACTTATTTTGTTTTAATCACTTCTGCTGCAGTTCCCAAGCTGTTCAGCGTTTCCTCACCAGAAATCTTTCTTTCAAGCTTCACATCTACTGCAGAGATGATGAAAAAGATTTTGTAGCCATCCAGCCAGCTAAGAAAAATGAGAATTTCTTGGTTTTAAGAATGCTACAGCTTTCTTTTCCTTGTCCTCCTAATTAAGCAAGAACTGTTTCTGGGACCTGGAGGACATTATTGCAACAAAGTGAGAATACATAAGCATATGTCCATCCACACAGGCAGCAGTTCTGGATTTAACCATGGGGAAAAGTTTGCAAGGCTATTCCTGAAGTTGAATGTTTAAGCCCAGCCCTATCAGCAGCAAGGTGGCCTTACAGGGACCTTCTCTGAAGACTGTCTGCTGTCTAAGCTCCTGTCTTACCCCTTTCCTCTAGTCGCTTGGCTCTCTTAGTCCTGACTTGGATGCTCTGTCCTCACCTTGCCGTAGCCTTTCTCTCTCTTTCTGCAGTCCTACTTCAGTTTGTTCTGGTTTTTTTTTTGTTATTACCTGTTTCAGTCCTAACAGAGCATGAGGTACCTCCAAGCTATAGTTATTCAAGTTATTCTTGTCCAAACCGTTTTAGAAAGCAAGAATAGGAAGTAGCAAGATGCATCTGTTCTCCCAACCCGTCTACTGGTTTACTGAAATTTTGGATGTGATCCTGCAGGGTGCTAAAAGCCCTTTCTTCCTTTGGCTCTGAGCATCCTTCTGAAATAGGCTATTTGATAGGTAGCTAGACCAAACAATAACTGGATTATGAATGAGAATCAGTCCCAAAACAGATCTTCCAGTTTCAGAAAAATCCAGGCTTTCAATTTTTTTAATCTACGTTAGGACGTAAAACTGAAATCTTTTGATATTCTCAGAAACAAAGAGCTCTCAAATCTAGTGATTTTTTTTAACTTTCAAAAAAAATTAAGTTTCATTTCTTGTTTCATCTTCAGTATAATCTGTGATTGGTTTTAATTTGTATTACAGATAATATTATGTCAAAGAGTCAAAACAAAAATCTATTGTCTTTCTATAAATGCAGCGCATTGATAGATTTCCTACAATAATGGTGTGTTCCTGCAAATACTGTGATTCTGCCTAGTCCACGTTTTTCAATGTGAAATTATTCAGATAGATTTTGATGGCTTCTATTTATTAGAATATTTTTGAGTGTTAATCTGGATAAGTATTATTTCCTAAAAGGGCTATAGGTGGAGCAGCTTACCTCGAGGTCCAAACATATAGTCCACAAATGCATTTACTTCCCAGTCAAAAGCTTTCAGGTGCTCCTAAAAATATAAAAAGGGTATGTGACAAAGACATTATCTCATGGTTCACACAGAGAATACAATTAAAAAACCCCCAACAAACTGGCAAAGAGCATGTCATGCTCAAGTATTTCCAAAGTATGCAACGTCACGTCTACTGAAAAAAAACAAACCTCTAAAAATTAAAGGTCTAGATTGTGGTCTAGATAACAATAGAGGCCTTGTTACTGGAAACTGCCCAAACCAGAACTGTTTAGGAAGGGAAAATAAGATTTTACAAATGAAAAAGAACAAGTATCACAGCAAACCCATCTGTGATGGATGTCATTTTCACTCTAACGAAGGCACTTTTTTGTTTGTTTTTGTTATGTTTCCTCGACTGAAATAATTTTTTTGTAGAGAGGAGCTGGCTACTCCTTTGGTAAGCTTCACAAAACTGCCTGGTTGCAACCAGCCTAGTGACAGCGCATCAGCTGAATATCTCGATGCTCTACTCTTAAAGAAGGAAACCTTTGGGGTGAGCCAACTGAGATTCTCTAAATCAGGCACTGAGTTCCTAAAAAAAGTTGGTAAGAGAACCAAGACCTCCAGTAATGAAGTTCAGGCCAGGTAGGGAGGGAGGAAGAGGAGGCAGGAAGAGGAGGGCTACATTACAGAGACATTGTGTTTTGAGGTCTGAGTCAACGAAGCTGCTAAGCTGGCAGGCTTAGCAAGTTTGTGTCTGTTTGTGACTGAGTTGGGAGCTAAGCCATGATCAACACAGTCCTTCCCTCAGTCGGACGTGGTGGCCTCTCCAAAATACTTTCTTCCCAGACTCCAGTTCCGGGCAGTGGCTTCCTGCATGCCGGTGCCTGAACTACTCTTTGCCACAAGCCTGAGATCAGCCAGGTTCTTCCTCTGCTCCTTCCAGCAATGTCCTGCTGTGCTTGATGAATTAATTTCAGCATTGAGCAAATGCAGCCAAGCTGGGGAGAAAGACGCAGAGTGACATTGAGCATCTCCACAGGGCAAGAGCTGCCAAGGTCTGTGTGCGCCTTTGAATGCCAGATATCTCCACACCAGCCTGGGCTGCAGTCACCATTACCACATCTGCCTCGTGAAGAACCATATTTGCACCCTGGCAGGTCCAGCCCTGGCCTCTGCATTCCCCTGCTGGGGCTGGGCTGTGGTCTGGGCAGGGAGAAGCTCCTGGCACTCCCAAGCCCTTGGAGTGCCTCCCTCCCTTCCCCTCTTACATTTTGGTCCTCAGGATGTTCAAAGTGGACAGATTTTGTGTGAATACGTGGCAGCAAGAGGTTTTGCAACGTCCCAGGCTGTAAAGGTCTGTCTCTGCAAGATGTTGCTGTTTTCATCTTACCTTAAAGAAAAACCCAACAAAACCCCCAAAACTAAAGGGGTGTGTATATATATATATAAAAAACAAAAAAATAAAGGACTTGCTCTTAAAAAGGAGAGAATGAAACTGATGATTAATGATACAAAAAGTTTTCTCATACTTTGCAGCACTGAGGAAACTAAACTAGCTTTTAGGAAAGGGTCCTGACTACTGCCCATGGAGAAAGGCATTTTCTCAATTTCAGACAATTTCCTCAGCAGACTAAGGATGGCTTCTATCAAAGGAGGTGGCTCCGTTTCCAGGTGCAGGACCTGTGCAAAAGATCTGCTTCCATTTTTACATCCTTGAGCTATGCAGTTTTTCTGCTATTATTTCATGACGAAGGTACTGCCATTTGGGGAATGCCACACTGCTGTTTGTCTGTGATGTGCCCACCTGCTGCATTACTATGAAACAGAGCTACTCCTGTGCTTGATGGTTTTGTGGTTAGACTTAACAGACTGCTTTGGAAAAAATACTTCAATGGATTCAAGTGACTTGTTGGAATGAGCATGCAAAGCTACTCGCTTTCATGCTTACATTATATAAACAAATCTTACATGTCAAGAACAAGATAATGAACCATGTATATTCCTTTTATATTAAAATACTGTAGACAAATCTATTCTCGGCTGCATTGAAATGGAAATTAGGGACTGAATTCTTCTAACAGTTAGATGGAGGAATTAGAATTGTAGAATAATTATTAAGGAGAAAAAGCAGAATGAAGACTTAAAAAAAAGTAACAGAATCATAGGATTGTTTAGGTTGGAAAAAACCTTTTAGATCATCAAGTCTAGCCATTAACCTAATGCTGCCAAGTCCACCACTAAACCATGGCCCTAAGCACCACATCTACATGCCTTTTAAATACCTCCAGGGATGGTGACTCAAGCACTTCCCTGGGCAGCCTGTTCCAATGCTTGACAACTCTTTCGGTGAAGAAATTTTTCCTGATATTCAATCTAAACCTTCCCTTGGCACAACTTGAGGCCGTTTCCTCTTGTCCTGTCACTTGTTACTTGGGAGAAGAGACCGACACCCACCTCGCTACAACCTCCTTTCAGGTAGTTGTAGAGAGCGATGAGGTCTCCCCTCAGCCTCCTCTTCTCCAGATTAAACAGTCCCAGTTCCCTCAGCCGCTCCTCATAAGACTTGTTCTCCAGACCCTCAGCCAACACCTCCAGGTCCTTTTCCGCCAAGCAGCTTTCCAGCCACTCTTCCCCAAGCCTGCAGCGTTGCATGGGGTTGTTGTGACCCAAGTGCAGGACCCAACACTTGTCCTTGTTGAACCTCATACAATTGGTCTGGGCCCATCGATCCAGCCTGTCCAGGTCCCTCTGCAGAGCCTTCCTATCCTTGAACAGATCAACGCTCCCACCCAGCTTGGTGTCATCTGCAAAATATACCAAGATTGCTTTTTGCACAGGTTACGGTTTTCATTGATCCAACTTGTGACAGTTGACCTCTTACACCTGGCTAGGATAAGCAGACAGCATGCTGAATAGATGAGCCAGTCTAAAGTTAAATCTACCTCCTTATGAATGTGTTTAAATGACATGGTGGGGACTTGTACCAGCTCCCAGCCCTGTTCTGGTTTCTTAATTAGCACTAGATCCATTCGGTGCCTGGTTTGTTTTCATCGGTAATTTGAGAGTAGAAATTTTTCTAGGAGGTGCAGCAGAAGAAACAAATATACTTCTTAGGAATGTCCAAGCATTTGCCTCCCTTTTAGCTTTTTTACAGCTTATCTTAGTTTACAGGAACAAAAATAGAGATTTACAAGTTATAGATTTACAAGGTTATTAAATACAATACATTTGTTTATATACCTAATACTAGTACTAGTAGTTTGGAAAAAAAAAATTCTTACTTTAAAAAAGGTAGGTCATTTTGTGTGACTAGTCTTGTCACCTTCCTGTCAACACAACTACAAGAGACCATACGTATTTCTGGGTTTTGGAACATGTCCTTAATAGTGCCTCTGGGCAGATTAGATTCAAATGTCTTGCTCCATATGATCTGTTGTATTTCTAAAGAAAAGCAAATAAAAACAGCCTGAACAAACCCACATGCTCAGACAACTCGCTTCTCTCAGGCAAATCACTGTAATAGCCTTTATCAATGAAGGTATTTGAGTTACAGGGTTAAAGATTAACATGTATTTCATGTTTTTCCTTCTGTTGTACAGGACATTGCTCTGGGCATTGGCAATGCTAGCAGTTTGGCAGGACGGTTGGACTCGATGATCTTAGAGGTCTTTTCCAACCTCAATGATTCTATGATTCTATGATTTCGGGCAGATATGTGGAAGATTTATTCACCTACACCTACAAAAAAGTCATTAGGTTATCTGAGCAAATCAGATCACCCAAATGGAAAGATGGGGAGGGAGCATAAAGCCAATGATGATAAAACAACATAGAGCTCTCTAATGAGTTTCAGTATTTTTGCAACCGAAATGGAAATAAGTGAATAAGTAGCATGGTGCACATATGTGAATTACTGTTTTCATGCTGATTGCACTTAAAACACTATTTCAAGGTCAGCAGGTATGGGGAAAAAAAAATCACTTCTTATTCTATGCTTATATATCTTTGTTAGTGTTGGTCTTCACTGAGACCAATGTCTACTGGTTTCCTAATAATTTTAGTAAAAGTAGTATAAGCTATGCAAAAATTATGTACATGCTATCTAAACTGCAGGTATCAAAATACCTTTGATTTGTCCAAAACACCTTTGATTTCTCAAAATACCAATGATCTGTCTTTAGGCATTATCTAGTGCCTGCTGAAAACACTGCCTCAAGTGATTTAAGTTTCCCTTTATATAGCTATAAAAACCAGGCTACCTGGTTCCAACATAAACATGAAAAAACTCTTTTCTTTTACAGAAGCAAGTGGATGCTTGTCCCTGTCAGCTATTATTCCCAGTGACAATCTTCAAAAATCCCCCAACCACTAATTTAGTGAATTAATACCACAGACTAGAAACAAGGAGTTTATAGCCAAAGTAACTTGTTTGATCTTTCGGGACCAGGAATGACCACCAATGGGCTAGGGAGCCCACCAAAAGTCCTAGGTCCTAGTGGCTGCAGTCACAAACCTTTCACAAAGAGAATTTGCCCACAGGCATGGGGTCTCCGTCACCCATATTAGTCTAAGGATGGATACACTAAAATTAAAGGTTCCTTGAAATTCAGAGACAGAGATACCAGGCTTTTCTGAGCTGGGGTGAAGCTCAGAAGAATGTTCTGAGTTCATGTTTGAATGAAGAACATTCAAAATGTTCTTCACGTGCATAAAGTACTGTTACAGACAACAACTGTGATTAAAAGACAAATAAAAGGCAATTATTAAATATACGCAGACACGCCGAGGTATGTTTGTGAGGCTTTTTGTTTGATTATGTGGATTTTAAACGGCTTTCTGAAATAAACTTCCTACAGATGAGCAAACTGCATTCAATCTTACTTACGCTATCTGGAAACCTTTTGTATTACTGGGGTTTTATCATGCAAAAACCTTGAATATCATTCAGTATCTCAAAAATCCAAGATAATTTGTTGCTTGTTTTTACACAGCCATACAGGAATTATAATACTCTGTATACAAAGACACCTCATTTCAGGCTTCAAACAAAAAACAGAAATAGGTGCCAGCCTCTGCTCTCCAATACAGCTCCTGGAAGTAAATGTGATATTTGAAACAACCATGATAGAAAATACATATATTAACTGTATGGTGATTTTTATTGTTTAGATGGCAACTTTTCCTTAATTCCCTGAAGATTTCTGCTCCATAAATAGTGAGTGACTAAGCAGTACTGGAATTAATCTGAATTTATCAACATACTTAAAGAAACTAATTTTAGATGCCTGCACATATTTGAATATACAAATACTAAAGAAGTATTGGAAAACTGTAGTGTTGGCTCAAGAATGGCTGAAATGGGATGAAATGAAGCAAAGGGAAGTCAAAGTTAAATCTCAGGACTGTGGTGTAACTGCTCATCAAATTAATTTTTTACCTTTTTATTGTTCGGAGCATTTATATTTAATCTGGAACAAAGATGTACAATGGGGGACAATTTTTCATCAACAGATTGTTTCAGACCACCTTTTAGGTTTTTGTCATCTTTATCTTCTATGAGTTGTGTTATATCTGTAGGGGAAATATGTATATAATAGTCCCTAAAGAAAGCACTTCTTTAGGGATTATTATACGCAAACAGCAGAGAAAGATGAAGCTGAGGGCAGAAAGGTGAGCCAGAGGTTGCTATGTATTGTGTCACTATAACAAGGGGGATATTCAATGAAATTGGGAGACAGGACATCCAGAATTTTATAATAAACTGTTGCTTTATGTAATTTATAATTAATATATGGAAGTCACTGCTAGATAATCTCATTGAGAGTAGAAACAAGATGGAGAGGGCTCATGAGAGAATCAACTAGCTGGGTGATGAGACTGCCGCTACGTCCCACGGATGCACAGGGAGGCAGGGAGGGAAGGAAAAAAATTAGCTAGAAGGGACATTATCTCAGATCTTCTGTTTTAGCATTTCAGATTAATCGTTTCAAGAAACAGAAACTGGACTCCTTATTCGATATGGTAATTTCTGTGTCCCATGCTCTGGGATGTTCTTTCAACTCTGATGGCTGACCAAGATTATAGGGGTTAGCTACACTTTAGCTAAGTTAGCTAAGGCTTTGTAGCCTTAATCAGCACAGCTGTATTGCCAGAGCTCCCAGTAGAAGCACAGCCCTCTGATTGTGGTAAACTGGGCTGGGCTGGGCACAAAGCCTTAATCAGCACAGCTGTATTGCCAGAGCTCCCAGTAGAAGCACAGCCCTCTGATTGTGGTAAACTGGGCTGGCTAAAGGGCTCTTTTGCCAATGTCAGATGCATCCACCTGGGATGTTTTTTGCTAGCATAGCAATCTCACTGCCTGATGCCTTCCTAACAAGTGGCATTGCGAAGTCAGCAGACTTTTGTAACTGGATCTGCCCTAAGAAGGCACGTAATTTGGTGGGATAGAAATGACTGAACTAAGCAGTACTGCAGCAAGGGAAGTTCTGCTAGTGGTTTGGGTCCAGTGAGGTGCCCATATAATATGTGAACAATGTTTGGTAACGCTCCTATTTTGGGGAAGATAACCAAGAATAGCTAATAGAAAGAACACCGATGACTCCATCTAAAGATACATTTATAATGAGTTCCAAAAGAAGAGAGATTTGTATCTTTGTTTTGAAAATGCAAGTTGTATAACACATTTTAATTTAATGCAAAAATCTCTGTTTGAAAAATACAGTATGGTGGAGAAAAAACAAAAGGCGACTGTTCCAGCTTTAGCATAGAAAATAAATCATGAATGGTCTTCAAATATTCTCTTCCTATTTCCTTTCTTCTAAAAGCTTTCACAATAAACTGTAAGCACTCCAGGAGAGAAATATCGTCAGTAAATTATTTAAAAGACTTCAAGAACAGCCTTGAAGGTAACAAAGAGTAGCACTGCTTATACTTAAGAAACACATAGTATTTCTAAAAGATTTCAGTAAGAGCCATGTCTGGTCTGAAAACAATTTATTTGATTTTCAATATTTTTCAACCAGATTATATTTTATTCCTATTATTTTCTCATACTATGCAATATATGCTCCATTCCGCTGCTAAAGCCTGCATGCATATGTGCAAATATCTGGACATTTTCCAGTTGATACTACCAAATTCAGCACTTTTTGTGACAAAATGGCAATATCTTTGCAGCTGAGGGTTATTTTTGCATGTATTTGGAAATTACTGACTGCAGGTTGGCATCCTGCCTGTTATCTGACAGAGTAAGTCGGTGGGGGAGCTGATTCATCAAATAGGCTGGTTTTCTCTAGAGGGGATTGAGAACAGCTGTTTGAACAGTGATCACAGCCAAAAGTGCTGAACACCTTCTCCTGTGCTGATTTAGTCACTGCAGAGAAAGCTGAGTTGATGATGGTGAAAAGATAAGGGGAAGGTGGCTGCAAAGGAAAGGGAGGCTCACGGATTTTGCCTCAGTAGCTGCTCAGGCTACACTACCTGCGAGACAATGCTACGTTTTCAGTGGCTTCCTCAATAAGAAGACCAGCTAGCAATTTCTGATATGAAAAATTAGTGGAAGGATGTAAAGTTTGGTAAGCATGGAAAGACACAGCTAAATGTAGTCAGAGGTTTTATCTTCAGCAGTTATAATTTCTCCTCTGTCCTATGTTCTTGTAATTTTGAAGTGAGAGCACTTGTGTCTAAAGGTTCTCTTATTTTATTGCTATTCAGAGACATTCACCACATGGTTTAGCAATGTCTGTGGGAAAGGGGTAGGCTGCCAGCAATATCTGCACCAAGCCTGAAGCAGAACATTTGACTTGCCTAAGTTAGCAGGAGCATGATAAAAGATGCTACTTACACAGGCAAACTGAATTTCTTCAATTTCATCTTGATTTTTTAGTTCTGCGTTCTCTCTGCTTGAAAATATCTCGCAAGCAGAAGAGTTAAATCTTCAAAGAGGTCTGGGGTGTAGTGTTGGGGTGTATGATGCTGAGGCGTCTTGATGAGCTCCACGGTCCCAAGTGAGATATCCAAGCTCCCTATGCAAGGCACAAGACCTGGGTACCTGGCTCCCTGCGCTGTGCAGACAGAGGAGCTTGGAGAGGGTACGGGAGCTCCTTTTCTGGAGGGTGGTATGTAAGCAGCGGGCTGTCTCCCCCTGCTTGCAGCTTACCGCCAGTGACTGTTTCTGGAGCTGGGTACCTACACAAGTCTTTCCCCTTGCAAAGACAGCCAAGATAAGAAAATGGTACCTGTGAACAAGCAGCTGCCAACATGCCAGGTGCTCCTGTGATACTGGTGTTCACACCTGCCCTCTGTCTAATCTGTCAGTGGGCTTGTATTCTCCATCTGCCCTGAGCCTTATAGACAAGCAGTTAACTCTGGAATTTATTTTTATTTCATTTCTCCTACTGCAGCTCTTGTTTCCCTGAGAAATACTTCAGTATATGTCTGAGCAGGGACTAGAATCCAGATGTTGAGATGAATGACTTCAATTTGAATTTTTCCCCTTTCTTTGATGTTAGTGACGGCTGACTCTGCTCAGAAATTTAGGGGGATGTGCCAGCCCAAGTGGTTAGGGAAGTCATAAAAAGATGTGAGATATGAGTTCAAGTTAGGCAGAAGAGCAGTTTGGAGCTTAATCTCCCATACAACAGGTGAGGGCTGTATGCATTGCATTAATGGGAGTGATAAAGTAGTGGGCCTTGCGGCATCACAACTGCCTAGTTTTGTCTGTGTGTGGCAATCTCAAATCCAGGCTTAGAAAACCATGTCCCACAGGGGAGGGAGGGCAAGGAAGGCATGGCTCAAGAATGTTCCAGGGGTTTAGGAGCTCAGATCAGTATAGTTATATACAGAAATACACGTGCTGTTACTACTGGAAACACAAACAACTGGAGAATTTAGGAGCCTCCAACATCATGTGGCAACTGGGTTCTAAATTTTGGGTATAGGTACCCTGAAAAAGAAGTTCAATGATTGAAGGAATAAAGCCAACAAACAGCCCTGTGCAGCGTCTAGTTCTCCCTTCACATCCACCCCTGCTTTGCCAGCATTTTTGTAGGGCTCAGTAGTTTCCTAGCATATGTGCTTCAACCAAGCAAAAATGTAGTATCATGATGTTGATATGTGTCAGATTTAAACTGCAGTTTTGAAAAGGAATCCAGAAAAATGGCACTTCAAAGCATAAATGCTAGCCTGTTGGGTTTTTTTCTTGGTTTGCTTTGACAATGTTAGCCACTTGCTATACTTTTATTTTCAAAACCATTCTGCTTTACCTCTAGAAACCAAAAGCATCACTCAAACTGCTGCTTCCATCCTGCAGTTGCAGTCAGTTAAAAAAAAAAACAAACCCAAACAACAAAAACAAACAAAAAACCCCCAAAAAACCCAACAAACCAAACTGATTAGTATTTTGTTCATTAATTACCCTTACTGCAAGCTGTCTTCATTAGGTCTGGGCTTGTAGAAAAATCTTAAAATGAACAGGAATCTCTCTGTGAGACCCATGAAGAGGATTCAGAAAAAAATTTCCTTGCTCCAGTCTGGATTGAGGACAGCAGCATTTGTGCCTGTTAGTGTTTGAAAATAAGGACAATAATATGTCATTCCATACTGTAAAATTGCATCCTCAGCATGCCCGTGCTCTGTAGCAGACTGCAAGGACTGATGTTAGGGATCTGCTGTACAGGGAACTCTTCCTACCACTTCTTTTCTCCCACTAATTTTTTTTGGGGGGGTATTGCTGGGTTCCAGACACAGCCTGCATAGTTAGTGCCTTCAGTGATGCTGTGTAGGCTACTGATTCTCAGGCTAATTTTATAGAGAAAGGCAACTTGCTATCCTTATCTTCTTACCCTTATGCTGCCTGGTAGCAAGGAGAGTGGAGTTCTACGTGCTGCCTCCCATAGCTTGTCTGAGAGTCCCAGTATGCTGAGGTCTGTGGAAGGTATCTGTATGTCTCTCTGAAGGGAAAGGGCTTCTTTGGGGCCTGAACGTTTAGAGGTGTGGCCACTACACATTTAAGCAGTGTCAGTCTTGAAATCTACTTTTCCTTGGAGTACAGGCAGGCAGGTAGTCCTAAACATGCTCTGTTGTAAGGAAGGGTGAGGCTCTTCAATTAGTTTCTCCCACCAGCTGCTCCCTGAGTGTTCAGGAATAGTATTTCAGAGTGCCTCTTTCTTCTGTATTAGTTTTCATTATTTCACGTAATCCCAAGCTCATATTCAATGTTAAAATAGTCTCTGCCTGCCAGAGTTGATTGCAACAGTTCAGCAGAAACTACCTCTGCTCTTTGGGGAGTTACAAAACCGGTCTTTTGGCTTATGCGTACCTAAACCAAGTTTCCTTGTGGTCTCCATGTACCTCTGGTGAATAATGCTACTTTTATGCAGTTCCACTTGTGCTGATGGTACTTTTTGTGGGTGTTTCCCCACCAAACCAGACTAGAATATTAAAGCAATAGGAACTGTGGACCCAGAAAACATCCCTCCTCATTGCCCAGGGTGGAGAAACAGCAGAGAGTCTCAAACCGACAGCCCCCATGGGCAGATCTAGAGGTTTCCACAGAAAAGAGTTAAGGCCAGAAGGGACTTACCACAGACCTGCCCTGAGTTAATTCCCATTTTCTGCTAAAGCAGCTAGTAGCAGAAAGCCAACCCCACCTTTCGGTATCTGTTCCTGTGTCATCTTCAGTATTTTAAATAAAAGTGCTTTTCTTCAGGTGAAAGGGAAGCAGATGACTTTGAGGCTTAAAGGTTGAGAAACTTCCATGTCCTCCTCTGTGGAGTGTGAGTTTGGGTGGCCTACATAACAGTCAGAGGACATGGCTCTCTTAACAACACCCTGCTTAGGTATCTTATGGCTCTCAGGGTATTATTCACAGAGAGCATTAAGAGAAACGGTGGCCTACTAAAGGCAGTGGCTTTGCTGTGCCACCCATGTGGTACTTGTACCCCCTCACACTGAGGAAGCAGAGCCCTTTGGTGGGCTTGCTCATTGTCCCCCAAATCAGTGTGTGCTGTGCAAGGGGCTCCCTTTCTTCATGTGGACTGAAATGGGCGCCTGATGCAATTTGCTGTTGGTAGTGGTGCACTTTCATCACCGAGTTTAACACAAATGAACGGGCGGAGGTGCTAGGAGCGGAAGAGGGCTTTGTGATGGGAGAAGCAGCATGTTTCCCCATCTCCCTTCTGCATCTCAGCCCAGTTTCCAGCCACACTTAAGTCGGTCATAGTGGAAAAATAAACACGCAGAGCTGAGCAGCTACAGCGTTCCCTCTGATGGGGGAGTTTGAAATACAGCAACAACCACAAGCTCCAAGTTAATGTGCTGAATGCTAACAGAAAGCTAGCAGGACATATCAAAAAAAGTTGAATGGACATTTCTGTCAGAGGTTCAACACCTTTGATTTCTGCACTGAGACCTGTCGTTACTGATGGTTACTGGTGAACCTGCCTTTTCTGGGATTCGCCCCTGATGGAGCAGGAAGGAAAACGCCTCTTGGGCTTGGCTTGCCTGCCTGCAGGGGTTGGTCCTGGAGCGGAACGAGGCACATGCCTGCTTCAGGTTTCTGAGCTCCAGGCAAGGCTTCAGCTGGTCACCTCAGGATGGGAGACAGACCCAAGGAGACCAGCTATGCTTGGTCATTCACACAACACGCCTGCACTCCATCCTGCTCACAGTCGTAACCGCAGCGCAGACGCACGCCCCATATCAGCTGTAATCCATCTCATCCTTTTCTATCGCTGCAATATCCACCCTCAGTGCTGACTTTTTTCTTGTTTTTTACAGGTGTGAATCTATAGGCAACGCCTGCTGCTGCTGCGATGCTTCTCTAAAACAAAAGCTTATGGAATGATAAAGTTTTCTTGCACATAAGGTCGTTTTGGGAAATGCAATAGATGATAACTCAGTGCAATAAAAGGAAAAAAATTAAATTTACTTTTGGGCTTTCCTAACATTCACCTTTCTAAAAAAATGTCATATAAAATGAAGATCTAACTGTAAAAGCTTTCTGTATGTGTTTTCATTCCCTCTTCCTAACTAACAAAAAAATACCCTGCTTTTTTTTTTTCTTCCCCCTCCGAAAGACTGGGTTTTAACTCTTGATACTATACAGCTTCACAAACTATCATAGTTCTTATGTCTCTGAAAATGCTAGGTTCTAGCTGTAGTGAAGTAGAATAGCAAGTTCTGCCTTGTACTGCTAAATTTATAATAATACATTAAGAAAAACCAAAATCCAGCATGTCTTGCTTTAGTGTGGTTATATATGCAGAGTGACTTGTGCAGCATTTTACTTGGTGTAAAACTCCTGAAACCAGATTGCCTGACTGTGGGGGTTGCCATCAGAAGTGGGCACTTTGTGAGCACCTCAGTTCTGCATGACAGACCTTCACAGCCAGGAGACTCCGGAGAAACACTCTTCTCTCAAGCTTTGTCGTTGTTGGTTGATGGTTGGTGTGCTCCCGTAGGACACGGGACTTGGAGCTGTTCTCAGCTGGGGCGCCAACATACTCCAGGCTTTTCAATTCTGGAGAAATGGCACTAATATTTAGGCTTCTCCTGCTTTGGGATTTTTAGTTTTGTTTAACAAGAGGTCTCTCTTCACTTGGTTTTGTAGTCCTGCTCAGTGCTACGCACGCTCATCCCACACATGGGGAATAAGGACTGAGGTGGAGAATTATCTGCTTTATGGCTTCTGTCAGGACTCAGATCAGGCTGAAGCACCATCAGTGCCAAAGGTGAGTAAGCCCTAAGAGGCAGAACGATTTTTCACAAAAACATTGTATGTAATTAAGCTATTTCAGATGTCAGTCCTTTTTTCTGGACTATTCAACCTCCTAGGAGTCATAAACATATTAATTTCTCACATAAAATAAGGTAAGCCTTATTTCACCAGCCACGGTACTGTCAGACCATATATCATTGTGAGATAAATTGTTCTTAAAAAATTAATCAGCTGTTTATTTTATTTAATTACGAGGAAAATGAATTTGGAAGGTTTTTTGCACTACAGTTTCATGGGATAGTATGAAAGTGATTTAAGAACCAATTAATATTTACTTGGTTTCCAAAAATCTATTAATAATTTAAGTACTTGAAAGCATTCAGCCTACTGCACATTTTTTCATTGTTTTATCCTGTAAAAGGCTGAGTGGTTGCATTGTCTCCGGGATGAAAAATTCCCTTTCTAGAATCACTGCTTGCAGGATTTTCCTTCTACAATTTCCAAACTTTTTTTGCTCTGTTCTTTATAATCATATTACGTAATCACTAAAATAAAATATGGCAATGGCAGCGCTCAAAATAGAACTCATCTGGCCTTAAAAGAAGAGTGGAAAGGAAGGGTGGCTGCTGTGGCCCAATTTGCAGTATGTGTCAGTCATGTACACTCCTGACAACCGTATCTTTATAATCCATCCTCTTGCTTGTTATCAGAATTTCAAGATGAAACTGTCACCAAAGCAGATCAGTGCAATCCTTTTAAAAGTAATCCTGCTCAATTCTACCTGCTACACAGGGGAACATCAGCTTAACTTGTAATTAAAGAAGATTTCGCTAGGGAGACCTTAGATGTAGCCTGTCAGTTCCCAAGAAAATGGTAGCAATTATTGACCTCGTTTTTCCTTTGCTCTAACAATCAGATTTAAAATGACAGTACGATCTGAGATGGAGCGTAATTCCCGTCAGCGATGATGTGACAAGACCGTATGACTGCGAGGGAATAAACAGAAAGGAAATGAGTCAGAAAGGAAAGGGTAGATAAAAATTCTGCCTTCTTCTAATAGTCTGAGTGAATAAATCGCTTTCTCAGGCAAAGCAACAACCCTTGGGAACTGGTCCTGGCTTGAAAAAGAGAAAGTTTCCTTTGGAGCACGAAGGTCCTTAAGTTACAAGCAAAGAACCCGAATGAGGTTTTTACAGGGAGGTTAATTCTGTTACGGTTGCTTCCTTAATGGTCTGTTCAGCTCTTGTTGACTTTACAAGGGGTTGGGAAGAGAGATCAGTGTCAGAATTAATTTTACATCAGCAATATGAGAGCCTGCACAGCTTAACATACCTGCTTCCAAACAACTAGACTTGGTAAAGGATGCCTAACCAAACTATGTAATGAAGAAGCAGTGTATCACTTCTCATTATATAAGAGCAAGACAGCCAGCTGCACTTTGAGAAGCATGGGAAAACAATTCTACCAGAGCAAGGGAGGGTAATTACCCTTTTAAGGCTTTGGATTTACCAAACAATTTGGTTTTGGAACAGAATATTCCCCAAAGATGTGCCTCGGTACACAGCGTCTGCCCAACATGTGCCATGTATGCAACTACGCAGTTTTTGCAGCAAAAAGCTTGCATCCTAAATTTAGACCCGTACAATGAATAAACAAGATGGGGACAGGGAGCAAATGAAATGGTAGCAGAGAATTACAGCAACAAGTTTACAAGGCAGCTCAGTTTTCTCAATATGCCATATCGTAATAATTTTTTTTTCTTCGCTATTTGCAGACAGATTTTGTCGCGCTGAGAAGCTGATTTGGTAAGTTAGTATAATGCATGCAGGGCTTTATTTTGTACTTGGCGTACATGTTTGGCCATTTTTCTGGAGAAAGCGATAGAGACAAACAGACAACATATCCTTTCTAGTACTGTGAAAATCTCTTAATTTTGTACTGTAACAAACTTCAAGATCTAAGATGAATAGAAGATCCTAAGCCTCTGCACAGGATCTCGTGGCTTGTTGGACAATGAAGCTTAAAAAAAACCCCAATCCCAAAAGCAAGAGCTCTGGTTTTCCCACAATCCTGGCAGCGCAGTAAGACAAAGGGCACTCTATGACGAAGAAGTAGGTTTCTTGGTTGCCATCCCAGATGTCTGCAATGTCACACTGTGTCCCCACGGCAGGGATTAATGTGCAAGGGACTGCCTGCCCCTCCTGTTACAGGGAGGGAGGATTAAAAAGGATTTTCTAAAATGTGTTCCCTGGCCAGGGCTCTCCCTGACTGAACGGTTTTGCCTCACTTTCTTAAACAGCTCGTACTGGTGCTGCGGGGCACGCGCCTGCTGGGGGTTGACAAGGCATGAGTATTTGAAAACCTGCGTGGGCAGCACTTCTGGTTCCTCCGGGCAGACATAAAAGTAGGGCTGTGAGGTTCTCTCTTTAAAATACAATAAATTAAATTAAAATAAATTATAAAAATATAAACATATAAAAAATAAAATAAAGCCTTAGGGTTTTTTCTTTATACCTTATACTCTTTGACTGACAATTGTCAGCAACCCTTCAGAAAACTGTAAGTCAGAAACTCAACTTGGAAAATATTAACTAATTCATTGCTTAATTAAGACTTTTTCCTGCAATGTTAATTCCCTTTATAGACACACCTTTACTAAGGACACTAGTGGTAGAAGATTGAATACAGCCTGTGAAGCACCTAACAAAAATGAAAGACGCTGAGAGCTGCCAGCAAAACGGACAGCTACATACATATGTGTAATTAATACCTGTTTTCAAACCAAACCAATAACTGATTCACCTAGTCAGGATGTAGGGGGTAAAATAGGCTTCTAATATATATAATGCTAAAGGTACTGTACATAAGAAAATGAATGAAATGCAGCACATTTTGTTTGCATCATCTGTGTACTGTATATATAGTCAATGTATTATGAATTTCTGAAGTTCACTACTATTAAATTCATGCTTCTAAAGTATTTTAAAATATCCATAGCTACTGAATGTGTACAGAAAAACATTTTAGTATAAAAACTTCTAGGAGCAAACAGACAGTTATAGCATAGGATACCTTAGTTTTTCGGAAAAAATAATGGTCCTGAAAATACTTTCATCCTCATGAGCAAAACCATCTGCAGTTGATGCAGTTATTAAACTGCACTGAGCTCCTTATTAAACATAAATAAAACCCAAATCAGAGCTAGAGAGCTGCTGTGTTTTGGGCACCAAGAGAGCCCCTGTGCTGGCTGCAGAGTTGGGTTCCCATGCACCAGCTTCTCAGCTGTGCTTCCTTTGGGCTGGGAACACCGTCTCAGACCCCTTGGCAGTGCTGGTTGTACGACTGCTATGTATTTCTGTTAAAGTGACTCTGGTTAATTGAAACTATCCAGACAGGGGCTCTTAAAGTAAGTTACGCAAAGCTCATGTGAGGAGCTGTGCTGGGACAGTGACCTGCAGCAAAGGGATGGTGCTGTGTGACTGGGAGCGGTAATTTCGTCTCCTGGCACAGCTGGAACAGGAGCAGACAGATGTTCACATCGTTGGTTGGCTTTTGCAGTAACTTATTTAGTCTAGATCCCCCAAACCAAACTCTCTCCTTCCTGCATTTTTACTGAGCTAAAACACTAAATTCTTGTTTTCATAAATTTACATGCTCTAGAGGTTATAGTCATGCTTTCAAGCTTTTCACTGCCACAAGAAAACTAGAATTATATTTAAAAGGAATACCTGTAAGTTTATTACTCTGTAATAATCTTATTTACATCTGTAAAGTCAGAAAACCCAGAAAGGAACAAAGTGGGATTAAAAAACCACAAAACCATATCTATAATAATGCCTGTGTGTTTGCTTTGTTTCCCAAATCCTCTACTGAATGTCTTATTTAATCCTCATGTAAAGCTACTGAGATTAATTCTGCCCAGCTGTATTTCCTTTGTGGAAAATTGTACCTGTAAACATATAGTCAAACTGGGCTAACTACCTTCCCAAAGGCACAATGCATCAAAATCTGCCCTGATATATATACCCTGTGTAACCTACTCAAGTTATTGAATTATACAAGATATAAACCAGGACATACTCCCATTCCCTTGCTTCGTGGGAATAGACCTGGAAGAAGCAGGAGATTTACGAGGAGGAGTGTTCATTGCATAATTATAACCCAACACGTATGGGTAAATGCTGTGCTGGCTGCTGAAGAGACCAGCAAAGCTCCACATGGGTGTAATGGTCCACTTGCCCAGACTCACTGGACCCACTGCCAGGAGTGGAGCCTTTGTATTTTAATTTCTCTTCAAAACTTGGAACGAAGGAATCTGGCAAAGTAGCTTAGTGCTGTAGGTTAACGTACGTGTGTGCGTGTGTTTTCTTTCCATTGCTATCCATTCAGACTGGTAAGACAGGTCACGTTGTAGCCTGCTTTAGCCACAGCCTTAGAAGTAATGGCACTCAATTTACAGATTTGTTCTTGTCCTTATAGTTTGGGTGAAGGAAATCCGCTTGTGTTTATTTGCCCATTAGAGAAGTGGGTTGTTCTTGTTTTGCAGTCATTTGCCGCACCATTCCAGGCCTAGTTGCTGCCCAAACACATAGACCCTTTGCTGAACTATTTGTAGGGATAGAAGTGGAAAAAGGGGAAGGAAAGGAATGGAAGAGGAGGAGGTGTTTGTAGTATGCTGCTGTGGATTACAGAGTCCAGATCCCAGCTTCTAAGGCTTCAGCCTTAATCTTCCAACACATGCAAAGCCTTTCAATTTCACTTCGAGGTCACTACCCGTGTACAAAACAATCTAACTGCTGTGTGAGGAATGCAGGTACAAAACTCAGTACAGGAAGCTTTTCAATTAGTTATGATTATAATTCACTCTGGGAAAGAAACCTGAGGTTTTAGGTCAAAATATCTGCTTATAAAATCTAAAATCTGTACATTAAACTTAAAATCAAACAGATTTCAAGCTTATGAGTTTTAATAAACATTTATCTTCTGATTTATCGGTTTGATATTTGATTCACTTACAAGTAACTGCTGATTTAAGGAAGAAAAGTAAAACCAGAAAAATTCTAAAGGATGAGCATGTCACAATATCTAATATCATGGAAAGAAAACATGACTAGAAGACATTCATTGCTTCAGTCTTTGCATTGGTCTGGTCTTGCAATACATTTTGTGTTTTCTTGATTATGTCCAGTATTAGAAGATCGGCTTTCTCGGTAGCAGCTTTTCACACAGCTTTCTTCATCATTCGGGGAGATCATCTGATAGGATCAGCCTAAGCTGACCTGTAAAATCAAGTGCCATCGAAGTTGGGAATTTCCCTGTGACATCACATCTACACGAGAACGCTGCACTGCAGTGACTGCCACTGGACAGTCCAGAGCCCGTCTGGACTGATTTAATTATTTATTAATTCTTAGAGCAAACAGCCATTATAAAGATAGAGATCATGTGGAAAAGTATTGGTTCCCTCGATGGTTAAGTATCAATGAGGTTCAGCGCTGCCCTGTAGCAGACAGATAGCAGACAGGAGGAAAACAGAGTTGCTGGCAAGGTCAGCTTGAACTGCCTGAGACCTGGTATACATCACAGGCACTGATCAGGTACCTCTTTCCAGAAAACGAATATCTTCGTGAGCTCAAGTTCCCAACAAGTGAAGCAGATGCTCCAAGTCTCTTTAGTTTTACTACTGTTTCAAAGAAGGAGAAGCATCACTTCTTACTTTGCATTGAATGTGTGCTGTTGGGAATAACTATTTGCAGAGGTGACAATTTCTTACAAGTAAATGTAATAGATACATTTGTTTTACAGGACAAGTTAAAAGTAGCATTGATGGCACTTGCAGCTGATTTAAGTATCACTACAGATATCCTTAAAGACAGATAAAATGGAAAGCTTCTCTCCTCAAAAAAAAAAAAAAGCCAAAAAACCCAAAACCAAACAAACTAACCAAAAAACTAAGGGAAGAAAAACTAACTAGCAGACACAGAATAACTATTTGCCAGCAAAACGTGTTGTGTGACAGAAGTGGCAAAGGTAACGACGGTAAATCTAGTTATCAAATATCATAGAGAATTAAGGCATTACAGAAAAAAAGCAGCAACAAGAGACTTTCCCCTGGAAAACAGACTATAACAAGAAATATACATCTCTGTTTAAGTCTGTGCAATCTGTAAATGTGGTGAGGGAGCAAATGTGTGATAGCAGTGAGAGTTAAGTAAGTAAAATAAAAGAACTGCAAGTATGACTAGTTTTAAAGAAAATCCATCTACTTGAAATGATTTCTTTTAGCAAGATGCTGAGAAAGAAACCAGGAGGTGATGTCTGAAGATGTCCCTTGGTACTTTTCCCAGCTAGGTATAAGCACTGTGTTACTTGAGGGCTCTAACTGAATTGAACGCTTCCTTCATTCTGACTACGTACATTTCTCCTTCGTAATTTAGACTCAGTTATCTGCAATATTAACCTGAAGATCTGATCAACTGGCTGTTGATCAAAACATATCCCAAACTGGCTTATTGAGTCAAGTGCAAGATCATTTCAGGTAACAAATTCTCAGACCTCTTCTAATTCTGGATTGATGCATGAAGCGTCATAGGTGTTTAATGATCTCACTTTGCTTTCTGGAACGCAGATGCCCATGTTGCAGTGAATGCCTTGTTATTTAGCTCCATATTGTTAATTTACATGACATCATTATTTCAGCAATACTGTATCCTCTTCACTTAAATAACCACCTTATTGCATCCAATGAGAACTGCTGAGAATCGCATTTGCCTCAATGTCTTATCAATGCCGTTCATACTTGGAGAAGGAGCACTGAGGGGTGGGGGGATGCCTTTGTAAAAGAAACAAGAGCGCATGAACCCCCAGATTTGCTGAAGACTAGGGGACTGGGTTGTGTTTCTTGATTTCAGCTGATCAGGATGTTCCTTATCCTACTGAGCGCTCCGGAGTTGTTGAGTATTTTTGAGTGCTTGCAGCACGCATACCGAGTTTCAGCAAGACCTAAGGTTTAATGAGCCAGAATTTTGAAATACTTACACTCCTTTAAACTCATGAAAACACACCTGGAGGCAATAATGGGATAGTGCTGTGTTGTTTCTCCTTTCTACACCCGTCCTCGTGACCTTGTTCTCTGGCTTTGCACCATTCCATCAAAACACTTTCTGATCTGAATTCTGCCATCTCCCAAAGGTGTCTGTCAAAGAGAAGGAAACGACTTCCTGCTTGATGAAAATAAATTATTTTGTGAAAAAATGTGTATTAAATGTAGTCCTGAGGGGACATTTCAGTGATACCCGATTTGAAATAACATTATGCTGGTAATTTAGTAAATGTAAAAGGGGAAAAAGTGGTGCTTTTCCCTCTAGGGTAAGCTATGGGGGATGTTTTTGAGTTTTTCTTTTACTCATTGTAAGCAAAATAACTCTCATCTAGTCTTTTATCTTTCAAGTTTTTTGCACATACTATTAAAATGCAGGCTTACAGTCTCCAGCAGTAAGGAATACCCGCATTAAAACCAAAAGGTTCTCAATATTGCTTTTCACTGAAATGGAGAGCTACTGGTATTTTGCAGAGGAATAAAGCTAAACGCTACCTGTTCTGTTTCCCTGCACAAATTCCCTGTTTTTTGAGCCAAGCTTCAAATATGTTTCAGCACCAAGAAATCACAAGCTGTATCTCAGCTTTCAAAGGGGAGCATGAACATCCTGTGATGCTTTTGACACATATCAGAGAAATTTAAAAAAAAAAAAAAAAATCTTAGAGAGGATATGTAACTAACCTTCTGCCAGAAAAGAGAGCTCTGGAAGTTGAAGAGCATGCCATAAAACTAGAGACGTGATATATTTTGACTTGTCTGGTTTTGGGGATGGACTGATTCAGTGCCATCTTCTCACGACCCTTAATCATCAAGCTTCCAGATAAAGCCAGTAGCTCCAGTATTTGAAGAGGCAAAATTTCCAAGGGTGCTTTTGAGGGTGGATCCAGAGTCTTCTAATACCTTTTTCAATGGAAGGACGTGGGTTTTGGGGGGAGATTTGGATTTCTTAAGTAACTTTCATAAAATGAAGTGTCTACTATTTGGAGAGTGATGATAACTGCTGAAATTGAAGCCACCTGCATACTGGCAGGTTGGAGGACATCTCTCATTTCTGCTTTCAGCAGCAGTAGAAGGTGGGAAGAAGAAAGGACTTTATAAACACTTTGCTACTCTGAACCGGTTTTTTATATGCTTGTTTTCTGATGTCTTTGATTTTTCTTTTTCCTCCGTAAACTTGAAATGATGAGGCTTTTGTCTGGCTTCACGCATAGCTTTCTGTCAATATTAAAAGATACACCTCAAAAAGAAATCTACTCAAGACTCCTAGGTAAGAAGGGCTGATTTTAAGATTTTAAGCCACAGTTCAGTCTCTGATGTAACAGCAAAGTGTCTCTGTAACGCTACTCCAGGAAAGTGCGTAATCCTAACAGCTGAGAGGAGAGATGCAGCTGTTCCTATAAGCATTGCACAGAATATTTTTTTAAATACTAGAAGAGCTCCTGAATTTGGAGAGTAGGGTAATTTTGAGTAGCCAGTCAATACTGCAAACTGATTAAACTACTTTGTACATACGGAAATTTCGATAATAGATTGACAAACATGTAAATATGAAAATAGCCTTCATGGTTTTCCTCCTGGAATTGCATGGACTATTGACAAACACTGAAAAAATTAAACTGTGTACATAATAAAACACTGTTCTGCCACAAATACTGACTTCTAGCAGATGCAGAACTCGCATGACCTCACACCTGACCTCTTAAACTGGAATAGAAGTAACTTGGCTGGCTGCAGAGAAATCGGAGAGAAAGAGGGCGTGGATGGTATTATTCAGAACCACCTTACCAAAAGATGTGCCAATTCCCTGACATGGAAGTCACCCTTGACAACTTTGCCAACCATTTATTCCCTGCCAGTTTGAAGGCACGTTGCTTTTCGGAATGGTTTTATCCATGCTCACAGCAAAATGCAAGAAACAAAGTATTTTTTTTTACTTCAAGCTGGCTGTGAAAGTGCATGTGTAATATAGGGAAATGAAGAAACAGAATCTGATGCCTGTTTTCCAAAGTGTCACTTGAGAACACAAAACAACATTTGAAGAGGAAAATATCTTCTTGTTCTGTTAACCAGTCCTTAACTTTTTTTTCTTCCATTTCTCCCTTAATTCCTTGAGGGCAAAAATCTGGATTTCAAATGCTAATTCCTGTTTTGGACTTCAATCATGATTAAAGAAGACTAGGTGAGGAGAGGAAAGGAAATAACAGTTGGTTTTCCAGTTTAATAAGGAAGACAAAAAGAGAGTATGGAAGTTCTCTTATGTCTCCTCCTCCAAAACAGTTCTAAATTTACCTCTTTTAAAACCTTAAATCAGGCTAATAAACTCCAAGGACACCTCTTCTTAAAAGCCTAGGGAACCCCAATAATAGAGCACAGTCTGCTGGCACGGGATAACAGGGTACACAAGCTAATTAGCCCCCTTCCTCCGTTAACCCCCACAGTAGGCATCCTAGAGTTTAATCCACATATAACTGGTATTTGAAAGCCCAAAACTCTTAAACCCATTATACCATGGAAACACCCAGGCTGATGCTTTTCTCAAAACAAAATAAAAATGCTAATGACTGTGCTGCACGGTAAGGCCCTAATGACACAAAAATGTCTGTAAACTGCATCAGTTATTGTCACATAGGGGAAATAAGAACAACTGTAGACTTTTCTTCATCTGTGTAAGTTACTTCCCCCATAAGGTTGCTGTACCACATTGTTTTTGCTAGCTGCAAAGTGTCACGAAAGGTAACTAATGACTAGTATATTTTAGGCAGTCTTTAAGAACTAGGGAAAGAATGGTTTTGTTGAACTTCCTTATGCTTGGTTTTAGGACATTTATTTATTTAAAACTTGGCCACCCTACTTCCAACTTCCATTTCTTGCTGTGTTTGGCTTTCAAATAAAGACACAGAATATGAAGTACCTCTTGTTTCATTTCCACATCTATCCTTCTTAGGGGGAAGAATCAAAATGTCTCCCAACAGCGATGAAAACAACCTTAATTTTTTATTCTCTAATTACACATCTTCATGCAGCAATTTCTGCCACGTGGGGCTTGATTTCCTTCAGTTTGGGACATCTGACCTTTACTATTTTATCATGGTCAGTTTTGACTGAGGAAGAGGAAATGCGATGCAGTTTAAAGTCATTAGCTGGAAGAACTTAGTATTTTTTAAAAATCACTCAGTTGTTGTTAGATTGACATCTAACCAGAGTACTTTCAGTATTAATGCCAATATAATGTTAATTATCATATTCTTGAAGATGTAGGATGTAAAGCTTTCCCTCTTACCCTCCTAGATCTGAGCATAACTAGCCCTCAGAAACTAAAGTGTTTTATGCTGTTACTTAGGTAGATAAGAAGCCCCACAGAAGACGTAAGTGTTCATTTTATTTCATATTGAATTCTACTTGTCAGCTGTGCAGCAGTCCTGTGGGTAAAGATGCAGTCACTCAGATATTGTGGCCCATGTATTTAGCGTATGATAAGGCAAGCCACGGGGGGTGAAAGCAGATAATGGATTTATAAGCTCTGCTGTTGCCAGGCGCTTACAAATTGGCTGATAAATTTGATATGCTTGCAGTCTGAAGCATGGCGTTTATAATGCGGCAGAGCTGCGGGCCCCAGTCTCACAAGGTGTTTCTTCTCTGTTGCAGCTGGGCCATCCTTCTCGTGCCCTTCCACCACTGCCTCATAAGGCAGACTCATCCCAACAGCCTTCTGGCTCTGAACAATCAGCGGTATGACTAGTTTCATCCTCCTAATTTCCCTCCCTTCTGCTTTACCTTCTTTAATTGCAAGTCAGGCTGCACTTGTGACATACTACTTTATCATTGAATATGGACTTCAGACTCAATTTGTATGAAATTTGTTTCTAAATTCCGGTCAATGCCTCAGCTTCTAAATCAGTTTTACAGGCAGCGATTAACAAAAACTCTCATATAGCATGGCATGCAAACACCACGCAAAATTCCTACCTGATGTGATTCTGTTGATTTACACTTGAAGCTAGCTTAAATCAGGGAATAAACCAGCCCTTTATATTTATGTTAATCTGGAGTTTACTAATACCTAAAGAAAATACTACTGCAGGTTTTGTGTTTTTTTTTTTTCTCCCCCAACTTTTAACTGGGTCAGAGATTCAATTTTAAAGTGTTTGCATCTGTTTTACTTTTTTCTTTAATAAAAATCAAGTGATGCTATCAAACTAAATGAACATAATAAAAATCAAGAGATGCTATTAAACTAAATGAACGTAAAATCAAGTGCCTGATGAACAACAGAAGTCTGTTTCTTTTCACAGGTCAGAGTGCTTGTAATGAAGATACAATGATCAGTCTTAAAGAATCAAAGGATCTTTCTAGAGATTAAAGGAATCAACATCAAGGCCAGCATGCCAGTTTTTATAAGCAGGTATCTATAATTAACTATGCAAATTAAACACTGGACTCTTACTTCAGGCCCTGGAGGTTTTTTCTAACCAATCCTCTGTCACTGCATCATGTGCAAATATCTTCAGCGCATCTTCTTGAGTTTCTCTGCAAGTACTTATGTCCCTTTGTCTATTCTATATGCAGTTTCCGAGCATGTTTTCTCATAGTTTATTAATTCTGTATCAGCTGGCACAACCTGGCTTGCTGCCGTGGTTCTGGATGGCAGGGCTGCTGAAGTCTGCTACCTTTTCAGTCCAATGGAGCTGGAGAGATCTTGTTGGCAGTGGGTGCTGTAGCACTGCCTCCTGTGTCAGTCATAGATTTGTGCTGGATTGATCTCTGTCTACAGAAAATCTTCTCTTCCAGTTTGTGTGTCAACGTCCAGGGTCTCCAAAGGAAGGGGCTGGAACACTGTCTTTGCAATACTCTTTTTCAGGAGGTGCTCAGGGCAATTAACAAATACTAATGGATAACGATGCAGGGTTTTCTTTTAGTTACTGCCAACAAAGAGGAGAGATTTGTTGCTGTCTAGGGCCCTTTCTGTATGTCCTGCAATGAATGTATGCCCACATCAAGCATCATACCCTGTTATGGTGGCCATGATGCTTATGAATGCTTAGAAAAGTTAGGTATCTTTCTTCATTGATTTCAGATTACACCGATTACCAAAGTCTCTTAGGGAATTTAAAAAATATTCTAGCTCCTGTCTATATAACCCCTCTGCAACTGGATATTGTAGAGGTACAGATACTTGAACCTATTAAATACAGCTTCACACCGTCCTCATGTTTATGCTTACCTTAGTGTTACCTAGTCTCTTTGTAAGCTTTAGTTGCCATGCACTGTGCAAGGTTATACACTCTCTTACTCCGTAAAAGTGGGATTTAACCCTATGGAAAATACACTGACAAATCAAAATTTATAATCGGTTTAAAGTTCAAGAGTGCAGCCAAATCCTGAGCCAGTGTAATTTGACCTAGATTCACTGAAGTAGTGCTGCAATGAACTGCATAAACAGAAGAACCATCCCACTGTGGTTACCCTCATACGATGGGGATGACAGGGAAATCTTAAAGCCTGATGAAAGCTGCGGTTTGCTGCTTCAGCAAAATGAAGTTTCAAAAAACATGTTTCCTTATGCTACTTTCTACAAATAATAGTGGTTTAACACCCAGGATGCTGAGGAAACTCTCTCAGTTGAGTTGAAGGGACATTAGCAACATACACCTGCTTATTTCTATCCCACTAGAGAAGGGAGCGCTAAAATACTGTTCCCACTACTTGGACCAAAAATCTGTCCGTCGTTCATTTGCTCCTGACATACCTTTGGTAGTATCCTCCCGTGTCCGTGTGTCCCCCTGTCCCCAAGCTCCAGGTCCACCTAGTCATTGATGTGCTGTAACTTTTAACCCTTCATTAGTGTCATTGCAGCAGTTTTCAACCTTAATGATTCTATGATTCTATAACTGACTTCATCTCAGTCCTGGAAGGAGCCAAAATGAACTATTTTAACTGGTTCAGGCAATTTTAACTTTCCTTCCAGTTGACTCAGCACTGCTGAGCACCTGGACGTTAGCTGTACCAGTTACTGACAAATAATGCACATTACCTTCTGTAACACCAGGTGTCTTTGTAACTGCCTTCACTATATCATAAGGAAGACATTATCAATGGCTGGTATTAACTTAGGCTTTGTGCAGTTATGGTAATTTAGTCATATATTTTGTATTTATGTCCCATCCTACATGATAAGAAATAGGAATTCGGTAATGTAGCGGAAAGTCATTCTGGGGGTCCTAGACAACATAAACTACTGCACCATTTCTGGTCTTTTTCAATAGGGTCTTTTCCCATTTATCATCCCACGTCTGAGTTGATTGCAAACACATTAAATAGGAGAAGTAGATTCAAACTGACAGCAGACAGATACGTGACTGTTAAGAAGAGGACTCAAGTTAATTCATGGAAAGACTGTTTTAATAGTATTCAGGTCTGAATAGGGGTGGGGAGATTTCAAATTGATTTTTATGCAAGGAAGGCGAATTTACTATATATGATGCAAAGACATTTGGAAAAAAAAGGATTTTTGTTGTTAAATCACACAAAAGAAAAACTAGGTTCTGCTGTTAATCATGCCCCAAGCTTCTGATACGACAAGCTTGGACAAGTTACTCGGCCCCACTGTACCTCAGACTTTAAGGCTGCAAAATACCTGTATGATACTGTCCTACTTTGTAAGGTCAGCATTATACTTAATGCATTACTGTTTATAAACAGGATGAGCTCCTTTGGGGAAGTTACTATGACTGTAAAGACAAGATGTGCTGTGGGGAAATGGTCCTGCTCGCTAAATAGGTGACTGCATTGTTCCACTTTAACTCTCTTAAGTGCTAAACTGGAATCTAAAACTCTGTTGTTCATTCATTACGTGGAAAAAGAGAAAGTGTTCCACTACAGATTGTATGACTAACACAAGAGCTTCTATTAACATACCGCCGGGAATAATCTGTTTATGTAACATGCTCCAGCGCACCTCGAAACAGAGAAAAACGCACCGGCTTGGAGCGGGGAAGGGCATAGGGGCTGTGGGTGCCCCCCGTGCCCCCGCATGCCGCCCGGGGAACTGTATGCGCGGGGGCTGCACATCACTTGCTCCCTCCGCCCACGGCCCCGTCCCTCCGTTTGACTGTCCCCGCACGCCTCCCGGCTCCCCGCGTTGCACGGGTGTGCAGGGGGCTCCCTCCCGTTCCTCCGCCGCCGCCTGACCCGGACGGGCGGCCTGGGTGCCTCGCC
>NW_008794709.1:319398-327290 GCF_000699145.1 Aptenodytes forsteri
GGCTCCTCCGGGACCCCGCCGCGCACCGGGAGGGGGAGGAGTGCAAAGAGGATGGGAAGGCGGTGGCGAGCAACCGCGGGGAGGTGGGAATGCGACAGGTGAGCAGGGGAAGAGGTTAAGGGTGCTTGCTGTTCCACCACCGCCCCGGGCGGCACTGTGGATAGCGGCCATCGGCCCTCGACAACACCGTTGGGAAGATTCAATGCAGAGGGGTCTCCGCTGACAAGGCCAGTCTGGGAGTAGGTGGGGGCGCTGGCCGGCTAGCGGGATCCTGACGCCTCTCTGCTGTATTTAACAGAGGGTTCGGTCAATAGCCCCGCGCTCGTATTTGCAGTTGAAGTTCTCTGACTGGAAGACCTGAATCTTCCACGCACCGTGCCAAAGCGAGATCCGTGTCGCCCTACCACCTAACTGTGGCACCTCCCTGGAGATCTGTCTATTAGGGAGGAATTGATAAGCAAATGTTTATTTAGGTTGGCTAGGGAAGAGGCAAAAATCACACAGAGCAGGAGCTACTGACCCCGTCACAACTCTGCCACCGTTACAAAACAGAAGGTCAGGGAAGAAGTGAGGCTTCGCGCTTGGTGGGACAAGCACAGAATTTCATGCCTTCAAAACTGGTTTTTGTTCTAAATGCTAACAAAGCCTTCTATCTCCTATAAAACATTTATTTAAACTATCAAAGCTTATTGAAAATGTCCTGCTTCTTTTCCCCTGTTTTTAATAAAGCAGTCTTTGGCATGTGAAATCAAAATAATCTTTCTTAAAATATTAAAATTCTTCATTTTTATTTTATTTTCTAAATGAAAACTTGTCAAAAATGACACGTTCATACATGCGCTCCCATTGCTGCCCTCTCAGTTCTGCTGTTCACAGTTTTGTTGACCAGGGCTCAGAGAACAGTCTTTCCCAGGCACAAGCAGCAGAAGTAAGCTGAGGGGACCACGTGTGGTGCAGGACAGGTAACATCTTCAGAAACTGAAGCGTACCTGATGTATAGGTGGGCTATGTTTGTCCAAAATGTAGCGCTGATGTTCTAAACCTCAAGTCTTCCTTCCTGGTAGGCTCTTTGTCCGTGTACTACTTCACCCCTTGCTTTCTCTCGGATCTGGACGCGGAGATACTCCAAAGGCTGTGAGCATGGCTATCTTCCCAGGGCTGCCTGCCTGCCCAGAAATGACACTGCCAGAAGCTTCACGTGAAAGTGTGTCCTCATGTAACTTCTAGCCCACTTTTATAGACGCAGACTTGTTTGCTTGAGCTTCCAAATTCCGGCGTGTTAGTCTACGCTGAACTGCCGTAATTCCTGAGGTTGACCTGCCAGCCTTTCCTCTAATTCATCTTTTTGATAGGTTATTAATTTCTTTCTGTGTTACTACGGACCATCTTGAAATATTGAAGAGAAATACTTTTTGACATCCATTCTGACCCCAGAGAAGTTGTTCCCTAAGCAGAAAATTGTACTCTTTGCCCAAGACATTACTCTTTAGGTGCTGTAGAGCAAGGAACAGTTTGGAAGCTGACTGACAGAGAAACACGGCAGTGACTCAGTGCATTGGAAAGCTTCAGCCTCACAATTTCTATTCCAATTTCTCTTTAGTCCTAATAGGCTGGAGTTAGTGTGTCAAGCCAAATCCAGACCTAAAAACATGGTAATGCAAAACATTTTTTCTTTATTCTTGCTTTTCTTTGTCTAAAAGAGAAAGGAAACATTTGTTCAAGTTGGATGAAGATGTAACATTTCTAATTTCTTGAGTTCCTTGTACCTGACACATCATATTAATACTAATTAGTGTAGTTTCCTTCTATAGTAGTGATTTTATTTTTTATCAAAACAATAATGACTCCAATGAGTCCACACATAAGAAGCAAATAGGATCCTGGTGGCATCTAAAAGAAGCTGTAATAATATTAGATATTTTTAACACCTATCTAATGACCTGAATTTGGAGATTTAAGGGCTGTGGCAGGATTTGGATTCATCTGTTTTGTACGGAGGACGATGCCATGTATTTAGTTGGATCCTGGGCACTGAGCACAGCAGACCTCTGCCATGCACGTTAGCTTTGAGTGGTTGCTGAACAGCATGTTCTGCTGAGAGGAAAGGCAGAAAAATAAGTCACCATGTGGAAAAATGGAATTGCATAGTTCCAGCTGAAATTCCCTGGAAACAAGGAGAGTAAGTGGAGGCAATTAAAACAGGACTTCATTCTGGGGCGATGCTGTTACACAACAACTACTGTTCACGGTGAAATACCACAGGGAGTTAGCTTGAGTCCTGCTGGTGTAGGGGTTGTTGTAGGTTGGACCTCATCACAAGCTATCTAACTTACAGAATCTCAGACTGGTTGAGGTTGGAAGGGACCTCTGGAGGTCATCTGGTCCAACCCACCTGCGCAAGCAGGGCCACCTACAGCCAGTTGCCCAGGGCTGTGTCCAGTCAGGTTTTGAATATCCCTCCATCTTAGGAAAAGCACCTTTGAGTTGCAATGACTTCGGAGCTGCCAGGTCTCACTGGGTTTGCAGCTCAGCAGGAAACAGGCTGGACAAGGTACCACTGATCATCCAACTATCGGCAACTCTCAGCTCCTGCTAAGTTTCAATCAGGATAAAGTTTTAGTTTGGGAAAGAAAAGTGAAATCAGCCATGTCTCCCATTACCAACCACTGCTCTTGATCACGGTCTCCTCCAAAACTTGGAATTTAAACTCAGGACCTGCCTGTTTCACTAAACTGTTGTGTCAGTAGCATCTGTCCAACTCACTGGCAAAACATCTCATCTTTCCCTGAGCAGCTAGCTCAGATGAAAGAGGTTATCTTTCTTCTGTTATCCATCCATTTTCTAATTTTATTGGCACAGAACAGTGGTTATGTACCTAAAGATCTCAGTTCTGCTAGTGACATCACAGGGAGTTATGAGGTTAATGTGACAGAATTTTTGTTAACCCTCAGTGAGTGCTTAAGAACCGTCAGTAATAAAACTGCGTTGAATCAAATCTGAGTAATCAGGCTAAAGCAAAAAGATTTTGTAATTTATCAAAACCGATTTGAAAGTTTGTCCTTTTGTTTTTCTCTGGTATGGTTAGTTCTTTTTATAATGTCATTTTTTCTATGCTTTTCATTTCTGAAACTATAGCTGGTGTAATATGTCTGTACAGCTAAAGCTAAAACTTGTATTAAATTGCCAGCTGTGAGCACGTAAAATAAAAACTAAGCCACAATAAACTCATGCTGGAGGAAGTATCGAGTTGAACAATTGCGCAGCTTTGCAGTTTTTGTAATAAATATTATGTTTTAGCACCCTCTTTTGGAACAAAGTAATACTGCTGGTATTTGCTCTTAAAGGTTTTGCTAAAGCTGGAATGCAATTGCAGCGTGTCCAGGAAAAGTCCTTGGCTGCAGTCACAGGTACAGTTTAGTTGTGTAGTTTGGTATTTTCTAAATTTACATAAATAGAATTTTCTCATCCCTCTCATGCTTATCATCTTTATATAAATAGCCCGTATTGTTCATTTAAGTCAGCCAAGAACTGGGAAAAAAATGATGGCTCCGAACCAAAAACTGAAGCTGAGCTGTTACAAAAGACCGTATTTAGATGCACTGTTCCTCGTTGTCTGCACATCTCCTCCGAGGAGTCTGGTGGCGTTAACTTGCTGTGAATTGTGGAGGGACCTGAATGACCTCTCTCATACCCGCTAGCATTTAGTGTTCGGGTAGCATACGGAGGTCCCGGTCTGGGATCATGGTCTTGCTGTGTTGAGACCCACACCAGAGTCCTTCCCCAACGAGCTCACTGTGTGATGCATAAAGGTGTAACGCAGAGGGAAAGGGGCGGAAGGAAGCTGTTCTCTGCACTCCTGCCCTGGGAAACAGTAATGTATTAATGCCAAAGGAAAGGTAGTGGGAGGGAGGTCACCAAGGGTATTCTGAATAGAAGGAAGGGCTACACTTTGCACCTTCCGCATGAACTATCACTACCTGGCGAGCTTCTAGGGTACAAGTGATAGGCAGCCAAGCTCTTACATGTAGTTTTGGCTCCAGTAGTCGGTATGGTTGCCAGTTACCTTCAAAGATATTATATGTGCCAAGAGAAGGATTAAAAATTAGAATACCATAGAACAAAAACTGCCTGGATTACTTTAACTTGCTTTTCTTGTGCGTATTTATTTTAATAAGACTTATTTACAATAATAGCCTTTGGCAAGACTCCTGCTTCATCAATGCACGGGGTGGATGATAATAAACGAACAGGAGACCATGAATGATGCAAGGGTCTGGAAAAGGAGGGAAGATAATCGTTAAAGTGGCTGAAATTCCTTTTCAGGCCTAGAATACACTCCTTATATAACAAAATTTCTATGTGGTTACGGGAGATCATTTAAATATCTTTTTTCTACAGCTAGTCAATGATTTTATTCTTCCTTCTGCTGTCTGCCTCAAGGTAACTGAGTGTAGATTTGTCAAAGTGCTGAGCACTTACAGCTGCATCTGACATCAGTGAAAGCTGTGCTACAAATAAAGTAAATGCAAGGGAAACATGAGATTTTCCCCAGCTGAAAAGGAGGCCAAAAGGGGCACATCCAAAATCGGATGATACTTCAAATGTATATTTCAGCCTCAGTCCTCTCCCTGGTGAAGGAGGAGTAATAACATCCCTCACCTTGCCTTGCTATGCAAACACAAACACTAGTTAACTGACTGCTGTGAAACTACTGGTTAGTCTAGACGCATCGGCTCTCACACCCTGAAAATAAGGCTTGTGCCCTCAGCATCTGCATCTCTCTTCTTGTCACTAGTCTTTAGCTCTCTGATTTGCAGCATTGGTGGCCTTGCTGCTCTGTGGAAGCACGGCAAATGCTGCTGCTTTGACCCAACCCATGGTCTGGTGTACTGTTTGGCAGAGGCCCTCTAAATACCTGCTCACCAGTCTTGTGCTGCAGTCCCTTTGTTGCTTGAGGACCTGACCATCCTCTTTCCTCCACCCCCAAAACGTATCTCAATGTGTATGTGGTTGTACACACTGAGAGAGAAGATGTGAAAAGTTTGGGCATCATAGGAGAAAGTACTAAATGTAGAATATTGATAGCGTGCAGTGAGCACGTGTTGCAAAATAATGGATAAAAGACCATAATGATATCATCAGTGAGTTTTTCCATCCTCTTCAGGGAACGGATGAGCTACATTCAATTCTGTAACTCCATATTGCACATATACACATAAGGAACTGGATAGAACAAGCTTAGATTATACTATAAACAACCTTATTTCTCAACTTCAGTGGTTAGAAAACCTCATCTGTCCAACACTAATCTTTTTTTCTTTTGTGTGATTTCACAGGCTTTTGAAAAATAACAATACCCACATTGTAGCTCACATCCCAAATGCATCATCGTTGGTATTGGTACAGATTTCTGGCACATAAGCACATGGAATGACATCTAGCAGGACAGATGTGTATGTGCTCATATAGTTTAACTTTGGTCTGAAGAAAAGTCTTAGATAAAATACATATAATAGTATGTTTGGGTTTTTTCATTCAGATGGAAATCTGAATATATGTTTCAATTGACACAAAGTGTTCCAAGTGGCCCAAATAAAAGGCTTTATTTCATGTATTAGGAAAAATAGGATAACAAAGATTGTATTCACCAAACGGTTGGAGGAGGAAGTGTTTCTCCTTTTATCTCATGGCTTGGTTACACTGTAACACCCACAGTTACCCCTTGCCTATGCTTGTGGGGTTTGAACTTCTACCTGCTATTTAAGTGCTTCAGCCATTACGCTAGAAAGTCTTTTTTACTTGCTTGTTGTCTGTTCTGAGGACAATTTCAGTTCACCTATACTGGCCTTCAGCGGTCTCAGGCCACCAAGACCAGAGGGAAAGTCTGGAACAAGGAAGACTTACCCTCAGCAGAGAAGGACCAGGTTAGGGAGCAGTTACACTGGAAATACGTAAGTCTACGGGGCCTGACAGGTTGTGTCCGCGGGTGCTGAGGGAGCTGGCTGAGTCATTGCAAGGCCACACTCAATTATCTTTGAAACACAGTGGTGACTGGGAGAGGTTCCTGAAGACTGGACAAGAG
This sequence comes from Aptenodytes forsteri, assembly GCF_000699145.1. Taxonomy (NCBI): domain Eukaryota; kingdom Metazoa; phylum Chordata; class Aves; order Sphenisciformes; family Spheniscidae; genus Aptenodytes; species Aptenodytes forsteri. The sequence goes on from NW_008794709.1 coordinate 325,481, forward strand.
CAAGCATCACTCCTATCTTCAAGAAGGGCAAGAAGGAAGATCTGGAGAACTACAGGCCTGTGAGCCTCACCTCAGTGCCTGGAAAGGTCATGGAGAAAATCCTCCTGGAAATCGTCTCCAAACACATGAAGGTCAAGAAGGTGATTGTGAGTAGTCAACATAGATTTATGAATGAGAAGTAATGCCTAACTGACTTGGTGGTCTTCTACAACAAAGTGACTGGCTTGGTGGATGAGCTAGAGAAAGGGACACTTTCTTTACATTCTAGAGAAAGGGACACTTAAATAAATACAATTAGGGTTTTCCAAACTGAACATACATTGATTAAAAGGCCCTCTACCTGTGCAGTGTAATATGAGAAATCTAATTGCTACCTGTTTCCATCTTTATTTCCTAGTATATTGCCTTGGATGGTATCACGTATATTTGATCATGTATATATGATCCATGTATAGGTATGTATCTATGTATATCCATGATCTATATACATGGATCATACATACTTATCATTCCAAAATGACTTCATTCCAAGATAATTCTTTCTTCAGTTACGAATGCTGGGTGGTTCTGTGACGCTTGGGGATGTGATGTGAATTAATTGACTACTATTAGTAAACCAGTTTGGAACCATAGGATGATGTATATGAAATATTTTAGTAGCCCTAAAATATGACAGTTGTTTTACAGGAAAGAGAAGTGACGGTCCCATACCCAGAGAACTCACTCTAACTGTGGATGAAAAGTAAAAAATCAGAGAAACAGAACAGTGTCGTTAGGAGGGTGCTTAAATATTTTTCAAAAGTTAACATGGTAGTAACGGTTACTGGTTTGCTGTTTGTTTGCAATACAGAAGAGACCTTGCTTAAGTATGTGTAACAACTGCTTAGGCTAGAATTAGAGTGACATTTAAAGATCGGGAGACATGTCAAAGTACAAAGTTACTGGGAAATAACTGAAAAGACATTTCAAATTAAATGATACTTGCAAATGACGAGTGGGTTAGGCAGAGTATTAAACAGGGCCGGGAATGCTGGGAGAGAAGGCTAGGAATGGAAAGAGAGAACTTTGGTTCGATTTGGTGAAGTGACAGCAAATTTAAGGCTGTGAATGGGGGACTGCATGTGTAGGTGATTTTGGTTTACAGGTCTCTTGAAAGGAGGGGGCACGTGGCATGCTCAATGAGCAGGAAAAATAAGGATTTTAGCTTCACTTAAAAGGGGAGATTTTTAAATAACCCATAAAAGAAACACAAAGGAGAACTGGATTAGCCCTCTCTGACATCTCACTGCAATGGTGACATCTTCATGGGAAATTAGGCTTCTGTAGTCGTGGATTTAAACACACATTTTCAGTAGTTTTAGAAACATTAACCAGCGTTTCCTACGCTCCAAAGGAAAGCTATAACTTTATTCCAGCGCTGAAGGCAAAGTCCGTATCAGAATCGAGATTATCTCACACTTATCTCACGATTCCTGGAAGTTGTTATTTCCTCAGATTTCTTTTAGGAGGGAAAGACCAGCTTTGGTGTAACGCTAGTGTCAACAGAGGGCAAGAGCCAAGGTCATGTGGAATTTGAACCACAGTGGGGTGGCACAGAAGTAAAAACGCTGCCTTGGCTAAGGCCTGGTAGCCCTGCTGTGTCCTTATTGACCAAACAGGGGGAAGCAAGGGCAGCAATGACAAGAGGGAGAAAAAGGAACTAGAGATCAGGTTGCCCCATCCTTACTAAATCTAAATCCCTGACCTAAATCACTGCACGGGAAGCAATCTGTCCTACAGACTGTCTGTTCTGCTCAGGGCTTCAGCCACG
>NW_008794709.1:328159-396952 GCF_000699145.1 Aptenodytes forsteri
GGGGGGGCGGAGGCGGCCGGCGCTATGTGGCAGAGCATCGGGCTGACCTTGCTGGTGATCGTGGCCACCCTTGCCTGCGTGCTGCTCTTCATGCTGTGCGGTGAGTCCCGCCCGCTCCCCTCGGTGGGGGGGCGACGAGGTGCGGGAGGGCTGGCCTGGCTTCGGTGTGCAGTGCCTGTGTCCCCCACCCTCACACCCCCTCCGCTTTCTCAAGGTCTGGTGGTTCCTTTTTGCTGAGATTGACTGGAGGAAATGAAAGGGCACGATGCCCCGGGGTGTGGGGGAGGATGTGTGGTTCACAGCGCCCCCTTCTCTTCGTTTCCAAATAACTTTGAGCTTTGAAGTGCTTCCAGAGCTTAATTCGGTGACTAATCTGTAGCTGACAGCCTTTTTAGTGAATGGACTACTGAGCAGTCCCTCTGTGCAGCTTGTATGTGGGTCTGAAATGTCAGTGAATGGAAGAAGTGAACTTTCTACTGGTACTCCTCAGTTTTTGACATCTGTTTGCTAGAATAGATTGAGAGCAGCTCTTGGGAGGCTTTTTTCCTTATGTGGATCCAAGACTTGTATTGTTTTTTAATGCAAAGAGAAGGGTTATTTGAATGGGAGGCAGGACTTGCAGGTCTATTGGAGTTCTTGGAAGGAATCGGCAGTGTAGTGTGTGTAGGTGTTGTGATCAATATGCTGAACTTCGAGCTCTAAAAAAAAAAAACACCCCAAAAACCACCACTGCCAAACTTGAGCTATGCCATAGCCTGTGGTGAAAGGCTTGTGAGATAAAAAGCAAATGCCAATGCCAGGTGGACTTACAAGTGATTTTTGAAAACCAAAGGAGCAAAGTGAAGAGTCAGCTGACATTTAATACTAAAAAAAATTGTTAATTGTGGTTAAAATGGCAAAGCATTGTGGAAAGATTTTTGCAGTATCAAGGGACCGGATAATGGGAGGTGAAATCTAGTAGTAACTTGTATGGAGTAATGCACATAAAAAGTGTGAAATATGTGCGTGTATAATTTATGTGGGGAAATATAATGGCTTCAAGCTGAGCTGTTAGTATCCCAAAGAAAGGATTAGCTGAACTAACTGCAAGCATTTCTCCAAAATATCTGTTTAATGCTTTGCAGCAAGCCAATAAGCAAATCAAACATTAGGAGCTTAAAATAAAATAGAAAATGTTATTTTATTGCTACAGGAATCTACTGTGTGCCTGTCTCAAACAGTGTATTTTCTTATTAAAGTGTGTTACCTTATTTAAAAAAAAAATCCTTTTTTTTTTTTAAAGATAAGATGGTGAGCTCTATGTAATGATTTCTTCATGAAGAAATTCTAAATAGGTTAAATCTGTCTAGCCTGGAAAATAGATGACTGGAAGAAGGGTGATGGTTATAAAACTGAGTAGAATGAAAAAGGTGAACTGGGAATGGTTGTGAAATTTCATCATTATGGAGGAATTGGAGTACATAAAGTTAAATGATCAAGCAGCAGGCTTAAAACAAAGTTTTCTTTTATACAATGGGGAAATAAACTGCAAGCTCATTAACAGAATGTTTTGGATGCTGAAACTTTTATCATTTAAAGTACATGGACGAAAGGTCAACATCTCTAAGGTAATAGTGTTAATACCCGAGTATTAATACTCGGGTAAGGAAACTTCTGAAATAGAGATAACTGGGACTGCAAGGGTATATGAGGGTGTACCTTGTGTACTTTCCCTGGTCTTCTGCTCTTTTCCTCTGCATCCTGTACTGTCCATTGTTACAGACTAAATGGTGACTTAAGTGGATATTTATTCTGAGTGTGTTTTTAATTCAAGTTTCTATATGCTCATTAGGTGTTGTCTAGCCACTTTTAATCTTTTAGAAGATGAAACATGGTACTTACTAGGGTTTTTATGTTTTCAGAATATGCATATGAGATCTTTACTTACTTTCTTGCTGAAAGATTAAAATAATTTTAGAATAGAAGGAAAGGGACCTACAATGATCATCTAGCCCAACTGCCTGACCAATTCAGGGCTGACCAAAACATAAAGCATGTTATTAAGGGCGTTGTCCAAATGCCTCTTAAACACTGACAGGCTTGGGGCATCGACCACCTCTCTAGGAAGCCTGTTCCAGTGTTTTATCACCCTCTTAGTAAAGAAATGCTTCCTAATGTCCAGTCTAAACCTCCCCGATGCAGCTTTGAACCATTCCCACGTGTCCTATCACTGGATACCAGGGGGAAGAGCTCAGCACCTCCCTCTCCACTTCCCCTCCTCAGGAAGCTGTAGAGAGCAACGAGGTCACCCCTCGGCCTCCTCTTGTCCAAACTAGACAAGCCGAAAGTCCTCAGCTGCTCCTTATAAGACTTTCCTTCCAACTCTGTCACCAGCTTTGTTGCCCTCCTCTGGATGCATTTGAGTACCTTAACATCCTTCTTAAATTGTGGAGCCCAGAACTGCACGCAGTACTCAAGTTGAGGCTACACCAAATACAGCAGGATAATTCTGAGTTTGCAACATGCTGTTCAAAATTGGAAACCAGGATCATTTTCTCCAGGCCTTTCTGCTTTTGTCTGTATGTGACAAACAGAATTGAAACACTAAGGATCTCTAAGTTTGCCTGCTAACTTAAACATCTTTCTGGTGCTTTCTTGCTTGAAGAGAGCAACAGTAATTAATAAATGACTTTATTTTTAAGTGGCTTATAAATATTTAGCAGTTTGGAGTTCCGTATTGTACATTCAGTTTGTATTCATGGAATACTTTGCTTTGAATCCTTCATTGTATTTTACTTTCAACAGTATCAGAGTTTATAAAATGATTGCTAAAAGTCACCTAGATTTCAAAAGTACTGAACACAGGAAGCTGACACGTTCATTGTTTTGGGGGGGGGAAGGGGGGAATTTGAACTGTTACCCTGTTAGAAGTGACTCAATAGGATTTGATAATGATTTACAGTATTGGTAATGATTTTTTTTTCATAATACAGCATTTATTAGTTAATATTGGTACACTTCTAGTTCTTGTGCCATGATTATTAATGGAAAATATTCAAGGAAAACAGTGTCAAGACCACTACTAGAAAAAACTGAGTACAAGCTACTTCCAATTTAGTTGTTTATCTGTGCCAGCAATAGGCAGTTTCTTATCTACCTTCTTACCTACAGGTCTCTATTCTTTATAGCCTGTTAGACTCCCAGGGAGACCGAGTGCTATATGTGACAGGATATGAGTAAGCGTCAGCCAGTGAGACATACAAATTAATGGACAAACTTGACACAAGAATGGCTGGATATAAACTTAAGTAAGCTTAATCTAGTGATAAGAATATTTTACAGCCATCTGATGAGAGGTATTGAAACAGCATTATAAAAAGGACTTACGGGGTCAAGAGCCTAAAGAGCTGTGACTTGGATTTTGAGTGGCTTATAAAAGGACTTGTGGTGTGAATGCTTGCAGAGAACACTAGACCTAAATATCCAGGAGACATCCTAGGATTACGTGGATTTCTGCTGCTCATCACAAATATGATGTGATAAGTGCTATCAAAACTTAAATAATGGGGAAAAAAATCATTTTATCATTTTTCTAAAGTGAGAAGACAAAATTCAAAGCACAAAACTATCAGAAGTTATTTTGACCACTTCAGCCATGTGAAAAGCAAATGTTTATGCCTCAATTAGACATTTATGTCTATGAAAGTACTTTGAATACATGACCTGATTTCTTTTTCTTTTAAACATTTCTGGATGCTTGCAACTGCTACTTTCAATGTTAATCTGAATTTGTTAGGAAGCACGGAAGGCTTGCAGCTAGCAACATCTCTATTTGTAAACTGATCACATCTGACATAAAAACCATTGAGGGACTGTAGACATAGCAATTTTTCAGTTGCTCTTTTAAAAGTGGGACTAAGGTAACTTGCTTCCACTTTCTTATTCCTACCTTTTCTGATTTCCTTTCTCTGGTGTCTCTCTGGTGGTCTCATTGCTGCTTTTGTGTATTTCATCTTCCTCTGCAGATGGGAGGAATTCATGCATAGTCAAGGATATAGGATAAGAGAAAATACCGGCTAAGGTGAACTCTAGTACTGCTTACTGCTGTGTATTTGTTTTATTTTCCCAGTGTAGTAATGCATGAAGCCATGTGAAATTGCAGAAGTGCCTTCAGTGGAACAGATGGAAGCGTTCATCTCATTTGGCAAGAGAGGCTAATGAGATGTGGTTTGAGAGACATGACCTTAAAACAAAAATCATGTAACTCAAAGTGCTGAAACAAGTGTGTGGTTTGCTTCACAAGTCTGAATTCAGTTGCAGATGGGAAAACATTTGAGCTCTAAATTCTACCTGAATAACTGTTCTTTAATGCTTTGTTTAAACAATTTTGTAACTATCTTAAATGAGTGAATCTTGTAAAATACTTCAAAAGATGAGGAAAGTCATGCTTGATTAGACCAGTGATAAAGAGAAAATACCCTTTAATTGGAAGTTGAGTTTTGAAACTTATAAATGGGAGATCAGAAGAGAGTGAGTTTCCATGCGATCAGTCAGCAAGCAGCATGTGGTAGAGTGTTGCATTAAACGGGACCAGGTTCAAGGAGCTGTGCAGAACCAAGCACTGTATCACCTGATGTCTTCTGTTATTCCAGTATCAGAGTAGTGTGTGCTTCTGTGCTGGTTTTGGCTGGGGTAGAGTTAATTTTTTTCCATAGCAGCTAGTATGGGGCTATGTTTTGGATTTGTGCTGGAAACAGTGTTGATAATCCAGGGATGTTTTAGCTATTGCTGAGCAGTGCTTACACAGAGTCAAGGGCTTTTCCGTTCCTCACGCCACCCCACCAGTGAGTAGGTTGGGAGTACACAAGAAGTTGGGAAGGGACACGGCTGGGACAGCTGACCCCAGCTGACCAAAGGGATATCCCATGCCATATGACATCATGCTCAGCATATAAAGCTGGGGGAAGAAGAAGGAAGGGGGGGACGTTTGGAGTGATGGCGTTTGTCTTCCCAAGTCACCATTATGCATGATGGAGACCTGCTTTCCTGGAGATGGCTGAACACCTGCCTGCCCATGGGAAGTAGTGAATGAATTCCTTGTTTTGCTTTGTTTGCATGTGCGGCATTTGCTTTACCTATTAAATGGTCTTTATCTCAACCCATGAGTTTTCTCACTTTCACTCTTCTGATTCTCTCCCCCATCCCACCAGGGGGGTGTGAGCAAGCAGTTGTGTGGGGCTCAGTTGCTGGCTGGGGTTAAACCATGACAGCGTCCTTCAGTCTGATCTTCTCCATAGCAAAGCTATCCACTAGGGCAGTATCTTATCTACATCTTAGTTTAATACTGTGCTATTTTTGACTTGTCTGTGGTCACAGAAGAAATCTGACGCAGAGCTCAGAGCAGAGCAGAACCCTGTTCTCCCAGATCTCAGGTTAGCATCTAAAGCTCTGTTCTTCTCTTTTTTTTTTTTTTTTCCTTCAGCTAAAGCTGCTTAAGATTTTCTGTGATGGACACTTTAGCATTTGAATACAGGCAACATTCACCTTGGTAATAACCCAGTTCTAAATTAGTCTTCATGTGCTGGAGTAGTAGCATCCTATTTTCAAATCAGTAGGGACACAGAGGTAAAGTGATCTTGCAAGACTGCACAGGAAGTCTGTAGTAAGGTCAGAAATAGAAGCCAGATCTTCAGACTCTGTCTTGCACCGTTACCGCATCACCTTCCTTCCTATCTTGATTCCATTCGTATTTCACATAAGAAAAATCGTGTTGCTTTGCCCTAGCACTCCATATTAGCCCTGGGTTTTTTGTTTTGTTTGCTCTTCCTGATTCAAATGGAGGAGGAAAATGTGCTCCAATAAAGAAAACCCTCCCTGTGTTAGCTTTTGTGTACAAGCCAGTGTAAGGTGAATGAAATACATGGACCTGAGAGTTGTACCCCTCATCTTTTGAGGGGGAGTAATGTTGCAGTCAGATCACTTTGTTTCTTTCCCCTTTACAAAGAACTAAGAGGTGGTGTGGGAAATAACAGAAAAGGTAGCTTTAATGAAACAGTCAAATCATAAAAACTGTTTAACATTCTGATATTACATAGATGTTACATACATCTATGCGTGAGTCAGTAGAACAGGCTTTGACTAATGGTCTCATCTTCACAAACACATTGCATCATGATTTATAAGAGGAGTTGACATACTGATTGCACAGTGCCAAATGTGGCTTAAATGTCTTTGGATGGCACCTGGCTGTGGCATTTTAAGTGAGACAGTGGCTCACAGCTTTTAGTGAGTACTAAACGCTGCAGAGGCTGGGAGCTGCTCTTTTGCCTAAATGCAAAATACTGTCTGGTAGATGGGATTTCCCAACTCTCTCTGGATTCAGGTATCTGCTATGCCAAGAGCTGGAGCCCTGGCTTTGCATTGCGATGCTGTACTGTTGGACCCGTCCTACTTCTCAGAGAGGCAACTTCTTTCACTAATTAACATAGAAATATTATAGTCTGCATGTCATCACTGCTTGTTTGCTGAAGGTGTGTGTATTGTGGGTATGCTGTTTGACTTCCACAAGTTCAATCAAGCTAAGGATGATTTGAAAAGGTAAATCAAATGGCTAAAGAAAGTAAAGTAAGCACTGGAAGACTGATTCAAATCAAGTATGTTGTGTGCAGTGAAGTTGAACCAGTAGGAATTCTTTGAGAGTGGCTTGCCTGAACAAAGTGGAAGCATTTGAGATGCAAACCGGTGGTGTCAGTTACCTGTCCAGGAAGAGCTCTGCAGCAAAATAGTTGCAAAGCTAAACTAAGCTGCAAAGACAAGAATGCATGGAAATGCCCATTTTCCTTTTTTGTGTATTTTAAATTACTTTACAATTACTTTATCTTTTAAAATACACTATTATGTAACTTACAGTTCTTCAGTATGGCATGATGTCAGGTGTTACCATTTTGCAATGTTCTTAAGAGGCTGCGAAATTAATAGAAAATGCATCGTCTTCTGATTCAGAAGTAACTTGGTACTGTGAATCTGCCTCCAGGCTTTGTCTGTGTGTGTGTTTTTTGTTTAATGGTGTATTTAGTTGATATTGTTGCTGGAGAGAGTTTCTCTTACCCAGAATAACTTGTTCTTTAGTAGTCTGGTTATTTCCAAGGGAATTCTTACTTAAGGGTTTAGTAACAGTGAGGCGACAGGGAGTCTCAGCTGAAGAGGCAGTCTTAACTTGTTTCAGACGTGTGTTTATTTTGGGGATTATTTTTTTTTTCTTTTACTTTCCATCCAAGCTGGCACTGTAACTAGAGCAAGCAAAAGAAAAATCTTTCTGCTTTGATTACCTTATACCTAAATGTCTCTGGTGCAGGCTGGGAGATCTTGTGAGGTTTTGAAACTCTAGTTTTCAAGCCTGGTTACCATCCCACTATTATCATTGGCTAAGCCTGTTGTAATTTTCCTTTCAATGCACTGCATCATGGTTTGTTTCACCTGTCTATTATCATTGGTCTGGTTGTTTGTCCACTGTAACCAGTCTTGTTGGCTGATTATTTACACCAGTGTCTTGTTTGTTGTCTTGAGCTAGAGAGCTCTGAAGTCTGTTTATGGCACTCAGTGTTTTGGATACTCAGACCACTGTGCTCTAACTCAAACCAAACATTGAAAAAAAAAAAAAAATTAATGCTGCTTTTCTTGAGAGTGTCTGAGAATGAAGTGTAAATGTTCTTTCTTCCTCCTTTCCCCCAAATAGTAATTCTGTGTGTTAAGTGGCCTGTTTGCAGTGATAAAGTGGACCACATGCTTCCTCTATCTAGCCTAAGTTAAATACTCCTCCCTTAATGGGGTTTTTATTTATACCAAATATATTCAAGTCATGCTTCTGAAAGTGCCCTATAACTCTTTTTTGGGAAGGCGCTGAATATTTCTGGCTTCCCCCTTCCCCTCCCCCTGCTGGTGTTCTCTGGAAGTCATGTGTCTGTTTCACAGTAATTCATTTTACAGGTGTTTTAGGTAGGATTTTAAAGAAACTATCAAAAACCCAACCAAACAATTTGTGGCTGAGAGTTTTCCCATGCACACACAGATGCTTAAGTGGATTTAGTAGAATGTACCGCATGCTTTTCATGCACTACTAAGTCTAGTGTCCCAAATTTTGGCTCTGTCAACAAATTGGGGAATTGAAGACATGTTTAAATGGCTTGTAATATTCTGCTTAGGTCTCACTTTCTTGCAAGTTTCCTATATTCACTTGGAATATTTTATGCATTTTCTTTCCCATGTGGACTAGAAATGAGCATGGCTTTTGGAAATTTGATTACTTTTAATGATGTTTAGACCCATGAGAAGAATGGATTGATTTATGGTCTTCGGAATGCACAAAGCATTGAAGCTTCCAGAGATCTGAAATACCCCTCAATGGAAGCAACTTTCAAAGAGTTGCTACTTCAATTTTTTTACTTCTAGATCTGAAAGAAAAAAGATGCCAAACCCAGACATCTGCCATTGAGGTTTTTTCTAGGTGCAGGGTGATTTAAGGCATTTGTGGGACATCAGATTCAATTTAATCACAAGTCATTTAAAGATTTAGGTATTAATGGAAAAAGGAAATACTTGGCGTAGGCGTTAGGAATTAGATCATAAAAGGTTGTCATAGAAAAGCTTTCCTCCAACTGTCCTCAGCAGCAGAGAAGTTATGGTAATTAAAAGTCTGCAGGATTTGAAAAGTATTCCAGGAGGAAGGGGAAGGGTGGGATCTCTTTTTGTCCTAAGCGATGGCCTGCTTGTATTGGCATGACTCTGATTACAGAAGAGGAAGAAAAATAGTGGTGCTGTGGTTACACAAGTGCCACTTGTTAGTATTTCTTCCCCTTCCTAATACACCCCTGTTGTCCATGCTCAGAAGTCTGTTTCTGCTGACAGCTGTGTAACTGGGAGGATGGGTTTCCCTAGCTCTGTAAAATAGGGCTCTTCGTATTTGCATAGGTCAGCAGTATAGGCTTGAATAGCTAGCAAGACCTTCTGAACAGAGAATGGGAGTATTAATTTATAGCTCTATGCAAGACAGATTGTTTCTGGTGTTGCAAACGATGCTTATATAGCACATGTTTTCAAATAGCTGTTTAAATTTTATGCTGCTTAACTGTGTTTTTCACAGACAAGTTACATTCCTATTTTATGGATGATGAAACTTGACTGGTTAGCTAGAGGGAAAGGGGTATCACTAGTTCTCAGCTGGGTAAAACTCCAGTCTCTCTTGACCTGAATGCTTAGATAAGGGAGACCTTTTAAAAGGAAGATTCTGGTTTAGGTTTAGACATTTATATCTGCTTTTTTAAGTTCCTCAGTTACCTGTTATAGAAACACTTGAGGAGCTGGATCTTAAATGTTTTTCAAGACATATCCTAAAAATGTGACCGTCTCAACTCTTTACTTGCATAGTTTTGGGACCCAGAGCATTTTAGCAGTGGAGCAGAACACAAATTTGCCAGAGAATGTTAATTTTACTTTAATGGGATTTGGGCATGGTGAGGGAACACCCTGAATTTAGGGGATGTGGTCTTTTAGGGAACATGATAAGGAAGACCTTGTGCATTTCAGAAGAGTATTTATTATAAAACATGGTATTAATTTCAAGATCTCCACAAGTGCGTTTAATAGCAATTATGTAATGCAGCTTTTAAAATGTGATTTTCAGAATGATGTGTTTGCTGAGTGAGGGTAGGAACCCTAGTGCTACCTTTTTATAGTGCCGGTGTAATGAATCCTGACTCCTTGTTTTAGGTATAACCACAGAAATTCCTTTTCTCCTGACAGTTAAGACCCTCATCTGTGCAATGGTGATCACCCACCTACTGCTTGCTGTGGCAGTACAATTTGGAGTGTGTAGGTCCTTGCCTGGAGCTTAAATGTTTGCTTCTGGATGAGGACGAACTTTATCAAGTCGAGTTGGTATTTATAGGACTGTAGAAAGGAGTGGATGTGTTGTGGAAGGGTGTTGGGGTTGAGAGTTGGCAATTAGGGGATGGGAGATGATCAAATTTTTTCTCACTTTTCTAGTATACTTTGCCTGAGAGCTGACTATGAATTTCTATGAAGTAACTAAGCAGTACCTTTTTTCTTTCTCCTGCAGGCTGGTACGTGGTCTGGCAATTGTTTTTGTCTAAATTCAAATTCCTGAGAGAATTGATAGGTGATACAGGGTCCCAACAGGGAGACAACGAGCCTTCAGAGGCTGAAGCTGAACAGGAGACTCCGCCCTCGCCGCAGAGAGGTAGACAGAAATCTGCTCGACAGCGAAGGGCACCTACAGAAGACACAACTTAAAGTACTCCATTGAACTTCTGACTAACTGTGAATGGTTAAGCACCTCTGCACTGTGTTGTTCAGTGGTTTGATCTTGCTGAAAAGCTGACTTAAGAGGTAATATTAATACCTGTGGACCTTTACTTCTGAACTACTAATGTATCCTACTTCGGTAGAGGTTCAGGGGGTGCTTCAGCAGCAAGTCATAGAATACTGGAAGAAAGGAGGGGTGGAGAGAAATCTCCATCAGAAAAATGCTGAGCTGCTGTTGCTCCTATCTCTGCACACAGATTAAAAACAGGTCCTGGACCATAGGCTTAGCCTTTGCATTAGTCTGAACATAGTAAACATTTCAGATTTGAAATGGTTTCTAAATTATTTTTTCTTTACAGCACTGTAACTACATATAGTGAAATTTAAGTTTTATTTCCTTAGCTATGTATGAATATATATTTTTTTCTTCAACCTTGAGAATACATGTGAACTTGAAAAATGGTTGAAAGAATATCCTGCTTTAGAAAGTATTCTAAAGTGAGATTTTAGTTATGTTCTTATATATAAAAAGTATAAATGAAATATGAAAAATCAATATTAGATGCACATGATTTGGAGGTTTTTATTATCTCCTTGGAAAAAAAAAAAGGCAGAAAAAGGAATCGGGAGGTAAGACCTGTTTTCTTGGTTTAGACATAAGAAGGGTTGCAGGTTAAACAGTCCTGCTAGGTTTCTGTATGTTTCTCCTGAACCTTTTACTCTAAGTCCAACTTGTGTTGGAGAGGGGAAGGTGCCTAGGTTATGTACTCGCTGTTCAGTATTCTGAAGTGTCATCTGTGGTTTTTGGATACTAAGCACTTCTCTAGTTCACTTTGTACACCTTCACGTCAGGTATATGATACCTGACATAGCTTCTTTCCTGGAACCAGTTAAGGCATTCTGACCAATTTGGTAGACGTCACTGTAACACTTGATAGTGTTATAGCAATGAATTTGGTACCTCATGTTTGGTGGAGGACTTACTGATTTTTACCAGTAATAAGCAGTTGCTCCTGTTTTCTTTGAGTTGTACAGCTATTTTGACATTGCATTTCAAAATTAAGAGTTCTGCTTCTGTTTATCTAGCAACTCTGAAGATTGATGCATGAGATCTTTGGAAAGAGGAGGAACATGCATGTACCACCTCTGATGTGTGTATATGAGAGAGAACTACCTATGTGTCTTGTCATGAACAACTTCAGTTTTCTCTCAAAGCTTGGATATGTGTGTGGTTTGGATCGTTGTTCCCTGTATAAAAACTGTTGAACAGGACTACAAAATTGGTCTTGTACTTTGAGCTATTAAGAAGTTTAAACCTATGACTTCCAAACTTGTGGTTTGGTTCATTTATATGGCTAAAAGCGGCAACATTTAGCTTTTTTGTCAAGTAGGCCTACATCTGGGAAAACAGCACTCTTCTAGTGCCTTTATGTTTTAATTTGTCATCTGTGAATATTGTTCAAAAGCTAAGGAAAGCATTTGCTTCATAAAACGATTTGGATGTTTCAGTATTAAAATATATAAGATCAGACCTGACCTTCCTTTTAGACTCCAGAGTCTTCGTTTTGTTTACTAGCGTGTACGTATAAGCATGCTTTGTATTACAGGGTTACATTTTCAAGCATGATTAGGCAGTGCTGTGCACATATCCTTTAAACACACATAGCAATATTGATAGTCTCCTTCCTCTATCCTGTCTGTTGGCAAGGGAATGCCTAATGATGGGGTTTTTTTAATCAGTAAAATCCCATTTATTCAAACTGAGCAAAAACAATCAGATTCTATTCCCTGCTGCTTTCAGCTGTTTGCCTTGCAAAACTTAATGTCACAATATTCTTGTGTCTGTATGTCTTTTCACATGATGAGACTTTCAGTTTAGCAGTGCTAACCAAATACTGGTACATTTTTCTTAAGAAACGTCTTTAGCGTCTTTGTCTTAAGCTTTGCTAATATAGGCTTACAAATAAAAATTTTTTTTGTACTGGTGTAGGATATTGACACTCCACTGCATTTCACTTTTACCTAGACTTTAGTGCACAGAAGATGGCAAAAGGCTGATGCTTATAGTATCTCGGCTGAGATAAGTAACAGTTAACTCAGTCTCTCCTTCTAGTAGCTATGAAGAAATGTGAAGTTACAGCAATACACATAGCTAGTCAGGGTAGCTCTAAAGGTGCGAGAATCAAGACTCTGCAGCCAGTTAACGAAGGAAAAATCCATGCGGGTTTGAATGCTGATGCTGATCAAATATGCAATGTTTGGAACCTCTGGGTAGCTCATCCGCTCTAGCCAAACAACTTCCTTCTCCCTTCCTTGCTGTATGTAGCTGTACATTTCACTCCCCAAAGTTATTTTCAGTCTTTTTTTTTTTAAAACAGCTGATGCTATGTTTTTAATGTTGCTGTGACATAGCTGCCAATAATGCTGTCTGCCTAGTGTATAACTTTAATGATCTTATTAGTAGCAGGCCAAAGGCTTATATTATGTGGTTTGGAAGAATTTTGGAACGCTGATGTCTTCTGTCAATGAATAGTTTTTCCTGAAGGAGTCCATAGTAAAATCTTTGTACAGGGCACTTCACGCAAACCTGTAAAAGCGAAGCTATACGTGCGAAAGCATACTTGTGATAAGACCTGGGTTGTGATTGCTGGCAGTCCAATATACTCAGGTCTTTGAATATTTTTACCAATGTACTTCTGAGATGGTGCTGGCAGGTAAGCACTTAACTTTGAATGGACCCACTCAAGTCTAAAACCTTATGAAGGCAACAGGTTACACAGCTGGTCTTGTTTTGTTTAGTAGGATCTATTTTTAAAATTGTTTATTGCCTTATTGGTGCAGCCATTCTCTTGAATGTATTTTGGGTTATTTTAAATATAGTCATATCACCTTTGTTGCAGGGGCTGTGTAACTTTGAATAAGCAGTAATTACCTATGTTGTATGTGACAGTTAATTGAAAACAGTTACTGCAATGAAGGCTGGAACAAACAGCGTAGACTGGTGGAAAAAAATACAAAAGCTATTGCTAAAATTTGAGGAGTGTAAACAATTTTGTTCATGCTGAATTGCATAATTCAGACCTGTTAGGGAGCCACTAAGGTTATTATCGTGGTGATTTAATGTTTGCCCGTGAGGCTAATTCTATGCAGTTCATCCACTAAGCACTGCTGCTGTAGCTATTTGCAGTAATTGCCATATACTGTGCTGCAATTTGAGCAACTTGCTGCTTAATATCAGGTTTTACACTGAACTAGACCTGTGTATGCACTTCTGTTTTGTTTGGAAATGACCGCCATAAAGAATGTGTTCAGTGTGGTCATTTGCTTCTTCAGTGTTACGATACTGTACCTAAAGCTTCTGTGGTTGTCTCTTTTCATCGTTAACTGTTCTTTTAACTGCACAGATGAAAAATAAAGTAACCAGACTTGATATGAATATTTGACCTGAGTGGTTTTCTGGCTTTTTTTGGAATGGGATTTTGCCTGTAGAACAAGACTTCTCGTTTGAGTGTGCAACGCTACAAAAGATGACTTGTCAGAAGTCACATTCTAGCTGGTGTAATACTTCATCTTAAAAAACAGGTTAGTGTGTATCTTGTAGAGCAGTAGTTATTAAAGGTGGTTTTTCTGCCTTATCCTTGAAAGTTGTTGTTTCATCTTAGCAATTCAAAGAAACCAAACCAAAACAAACCCAACAATAATCAAACCACTTCCTCCCTCCTTTGTCCTTGATACTTTTAAGGTTGGTTGTAGACTGTATAGTTTTTCTAAAAGTAATTATGTTGGTAAAGCAGGAAGTTCTAGTTTGGAAATGAAGAGAAGGAGAAGGAAATGAGAATGTGCTTCATCCCTGATTGCTTCTGTAAGTAAAATGCATAAATTGAATCCTGGGACCTCTTATTGAAAAATAAGAGATTAAAAGAAGACTTTTTGGGGGAAAAAAAAAGAGAAAATCTCTTTAATCTTGAGAGAATGAGCTGTTTTGCTATTGTCCTACTCTTCTCACTTGTAAAAAACGGGCTACTAACGGAGTACCATAAAATGCCATGGCATTGCGTAACTTGAGCACTTGGGTCTTTTGACTTCAAAAAGTTTGAGTTGTATGTCGCGGGGTATGTTTGGGGGGTTAATGTAAGTGGGAATGATCGGTGATCGGCTACCAGTGTCAGATGCTTGTAAAACATATACTTGCTTTTCTGCTTCGGTACTGATCCCAAAGAAACGCTTCATGGTCTGTTCCAGTGGAACGAATAAAGGTGCCATTGTAGAACTCTGCTCTGCCCCACATTCCACCAAAGGCTGTTTTAACTGATACTGCTCCTTCCCCATGGGCACTTGTGTGTTGTCCTCAGGGTTCTCCTGTGGCCTTGATCCTAGACAGTGAAAATACACAACCTGTGTAAAACACAAGTGGTGTTTCACCTTGCTTGTAGTACTTACATGAAGATTTTTTTATGTGGTATTAGACTGGAAGTTGGCAGTGTAAATATGCTGGGTTTTATATTAAACCTTAAGGACATGTATATTAGCTATGTTCTTCACGTAGATCAGAAGCTCTTATGTTTTGAGTGTCTCTGTTATCCCTGTGGGTGTTTATAATCAGTAAAGCATTGTCACTGAAAGCTGGGTAGAATGGAGACTTTTCCACACTGCTTCGTAGACTGCCTGTGTAAAAGGGAAGAGGTGGGTTTGTATCTGGTGTAGGGCTTATGGTGACGTGTAGCAATGTTGGACTCTGCTTCAGGCGAAAGGAATGGCAAGATGGACCTGTGGGTGGACAGAGCGGCATCATGGAGTGAACAGCAGAACTAACCAGCGCTAATGTTTGAGAGCTCCTGGGTTGTAAAGTCACCTTCGGAGGAGGTACCGCTATGGAAGGCTGGGGCTAGGAGCCCTCGTTCACCAGTGGAGCTCTGAACCATTCAGAAGGCAAACACCCTGGTTTTTACAAATGGCAACACTGAGATGAGATACATCTTATGCTTTATTTTCCTCTATTTCTATTCACAGAGCTTTTCAGCTTCCACCATGGAAAACGGGTAACACAAATGTTCCTTTAACTTTGGTAGCAGAGAGACCCTAATATCTGGGGGAGGGTGGGACAGGGCATAACGCGGTCACTTCGGGGTCATTGTCAGAGTATTGCAGACATACCGTTTGTGGTGTACCTCCCTCTGCTAGCATGCTTTGTGTGTGCTGCCACAGGGCCTCGTCCTGAATGCTGGCAGTATACTTGAAAGGATAAGATGGTGTGCATCCTGTATCAGGGAGCTGTGGCCTGAGAGGTACTTATCTGTACCCTCATGCCTAGGTCTGTCTGCTGTACAATTTAGGTGGCTGATCTCTACCCCCTGTTAAAACCTCCAGCCTTCTATGCAGACAGCTGTGCATAGGAGCCGGAAGGCATGTGTACCCTATGTCCTCCTCAGAACCACCGCAGCAGAGGATAGCTCTCCAAATGTAGTATCAATTTCCTCTCCTCTAGTGTACTTGAACTCGAAAGGATAAGATGATGTGCGTCCTGTATCAGGGAGCTGTGGCCTGAGAGGTACTTATCTGTACCCTCATGCCTAGGTCTGTCTGCTGTACAATTTAGGTGGCTGATCTCTACCCCCTGTTAAAACCTCCAGCCTTCTATGCAGACAGCTGTGCATAGGAGCCGGAAGGCATGTGTACCCTATGTCCTCCTCAGAACCACCGCAGCAGAGGATAGCTCTCCAAATGTAGTATCAATTTCCTCTCCTCTGTGCTGAAGGATTTGAATGTCTCATGGGGAGTTGAAAGCCTCCTATCAATAAATGCATTTGTTCACAAATAACGCTAGCTCTGGCTTGGAGCAAGTTTTGCTGCCGCTGTGTGCTAGGTCGAACCACGGGAGCTACATTTTTATTGCAATCAGTCTTGAACTTCCTAGTACAGTGCCCCACTCCTCATTTAAGGACCTAATCAGGAGCCTTCTGTCGTTCTGAGAACTTGTTTATTTTGAGTTACTGCAGTTCCTGTGTCTCGAATCATCACTTCAATGCCAGCTGATCTGATGTTATCCTTTTCTGTGTTTAAACAGGCAACATCCTTGCTGTGGTAGAAAATGTCAAAATAAGTCTCTTGCACACCAGTTGTTTCTGACGCGAGTGGTCTTGGCTTTTAAGACTGTGAAGAGTTGTTACTCTTGAGGCCCGTGAGACCCTGCATTGAGGACGTCCTAGAAGAAACAGGAGGCGCTGCCTGGGGATCTGAGCAGTTGTGAGAGGGCTGAGCTTGGTGCAGGGCGCTGGTGTCTGCAAGGCACGAACAGGCAGCTCTAAGAGACGACGCGGTTAGCTCAGGCACACCAGGTATGCAGCATGGATTGCGTTCTCTAACGCTGATAAACCTGCTGAAGCCTGCTTGGTTTTGTGGCTGGACGGCACCACATCAGCTGTGACTTCTGCTCCTGGCACAACTTGACCTTTGTCTCTCCAGGAAGAGAACTGGTCTGGTCGACCTCTGGTGCCAGTGGGGTGGAGGCATGTTCACAAACAACCGGCACAGGTACTTCCACATCGGAAAATGCTCATCCTTCCTCCAGACCAGCGGAGGGGGCATGCCAAGGCAGAAGGCAGGGAGCGGGGAGTTTCATTCTGTGGCTCTGATTTGCAGGTCTTCTACTGACTCTGTGTCAGCCTCTTCATTTTCCAAAATCATGAGGTTTATTTAACAATTGCAAGGTTTAAGTATTACCGATGATGCTTATTGCAGCCTTAGTCTTTACACTTTCCAAAGGATTTGGATACTGAGGGCAGACTTGATTTTGCTTTTCCTTGTCCTGATTTCCAGGATGTCCTCACATTTCTCCTAAATCCCGGAGTGACGGCATGGATAGGGGAAAGTGCTTATCCCCGGACTTGCTGCTTAAACAGGTGAATTGCTCACAGTGCAGATCCAGTCTGAAACCCCGCAGGATTTTAGTATCAAAGATGGGTAGAAAGGGAGTGCTGGAGCTGGCTTTTCACCACTAGATGGCACGGGCCTTCAAGCTTTGCCGGTAGAGGTCAACCTTGCAGGAGAAACACTGAGTGTCCATCAGGGCCAACGCTGTCGAGCTCCTTTGCGTTTGCTGTTGCTGTTTTTTGTAATTCTGTTGGGGTTTAGTGGGGTTGGGAAGTACAAGGGCAGCTCTCTGCAGGGGCTAAGCCTGGTTCTTGTTTGGCCGTGTGCTTCATGCCAAAAAAAGCTGTGGGACACGTGGAGTCCCATGTCTAGGAGGGCTTGCACGTTGCTCTGCGGCACAGGAGGAACACTGGATTTTGCTTTGTAAAGGAAAGTGACCTAAAAAATTATCTGTCGGAAGAAGGGAGGTCTTAAAAGTCCCAGGAGGGATCTGCTTTTCTTACCTCTCATGGTGCTTAAGAAAAAAAACACCAAAACACACCACAGCAGCACTTCTTCAGGTCTCAGGGTTACAAAGATACTGTAACATTGTGAACAGCAGCTTAAGAAATGGGTTGGTTTTGCGGGTTTTTTCCCCAGGCTAATTGCAAGGGCAAGCTGCCTGCCGTCCAGATCTCTTCAAAGCCAGTTCACAACTGTGTGTCCTCACGCTTCTCATAGTTTTGCTGCAGAGATGTGAGGTGAAATGCCACCCCACCAGAGCTGGTCTAAATCCTGCTGGTTACTGAGCAGGTAAAACAAAGGCTTACGATCAGCTCACTTCAAAATCTTCTCCCCAAGTCTGATATTAATATTAGACCAATAGTAGTCTAATATTAAAACTACAATGTTAATAATCTAATGTTAATATTAGACTTGGGGACAGGGAGCCTATATAACATTTTCTTTGCAGTAAAGGCAGAAATCCTTGAGAAAAGCAATGAGAGAGAGATACAGTCAGAGCCTAGTTGGGTTATCCTACTGATGAATCTCTATTCAGGCAAAGGGAGAAGGAGGGAGCACTTTGTTGCACAAGGCTTTGGAGAAACCTGTTTTCCTTCTACTGAGCCCGTCATTTATTACCTAGGAGTAACAGTGAGTCCCCATTAGCAGATCTAACATTTACACTTAGAGAGCTGCTGGCTTTTTTTTTTTTTTTAATTATTATTTAATTCTTTTTTCAGTCCATGTGGCTTGCCAGGGAAACAAGGCTTATCCCATCTGTGTGGGTGTGTGCCTGAAGAGTCCTTCGTCTGCTGTTTGGGTCTGGAGGGCTCCTGCGCTTGTGTTGTTGATCCCTAGCACTTGGCGAGACCGTCTAGCTCAAAACTGAGAGTAAACGCATTAGGATTAAAAAGTGGGCTGTCTGTAATCACCTAGCAGGGCTGGGCCTGACACTGGCTCTTACACTGCAGCTGTGTCTGACGGCAGGCAGCTCCACGGGAAGCAGGAGTGCTGCTGGGGGCATGGGACCGCCGCTGGAAAGGACTTGCTTGCCCGTGCGCTGGACCACTGTAGCTGTGGCTGCCTGCCTGCCCTGGGAGGGCTTGGGCAGGAGGAAGAAGCCTTGGCCCTACGGCCAGCAGAAGCAATGGCTGAAGCCAGCCTCCTGCCTGTGTGTTATTTGGGTCCTAAACCAGACAGGGCTTCTGTGGTTTTTTTTTTTTTTTTCCTTGTCCAGACTCCACCCTGAGGTTGCCTAGCCAGAATCCATCCATCACATCAGGGAGTACAACAATCACACCAGTTTTTCTCCCCTCTCCAATACCCTTCCTCTCAGTTCACGTTAGGTGAGATGTGCTCATCATCCACCCTTCAGCCAGGACCGGAGGATGCCTCAAAAGTAATTGTGAGGGACAGCGGGGTGGGCCTGTCCTAGGGAAAGGAAGAAAGTGTGCTGACAGGAGGAGAGTGTGGGGCTGGCGGTGTTCAGTGTGTGCTTCCTGCTCTGGGAAGAGGACGCAACAGACTGAGGACACTGTTTCAAGGTGCAGGTACATGACAGGAGCAGTGTTTTTTTGAGGAATGCCAAGTACTTCAGTGGTGGCTGCAGCAACAGGTTTCTTGATGTCCTGCGTGTAGATAAACAATGCACTTCATACAGTAGGTAATGAAAGCCTGCAACCTGCTGCCACAGGATGTCATGAAGATATGTTCATGAACCTGCAGATACAGGCTAATGGAGACTTCCACGGGCAAATCCCAAGTTCATAGGATAATGAGAAGTATAGGCAGGGTTGTATTTCCTAACATCCCTGGTCCAATGATTGCGAGCACTAGGGAGAGTCAGGTTTGTGAGTTTATCCTGAGCATACCCATCTGCCCCTGTTAGAAACAGAATATGGAGCTATGTGCACCACGACCTGATCCAACAGGGCAGTTCTTACCTTCTTAAATGTTGGCAGGCTGGTAGCTAGAGACGCTCAGAGAACAAAACCAATGGAATATTGCACACACACATCCCCCCAACTAAAAAAGTCTCCGAAGTCCAGAATGAAAAAAAAAAAAAATCCTTTGTTTTACAAATACTTGTCGTGTTTACTGCTACAAATGACCAGCAAGAGACCAGCATTCAGTGCAGCACATGGGATGAGATCGCAGCCTTTCCTGCCCACCTGTGCCCCTGGCCTGTGATGCTGGGCTCTGCTTTTGGGCTTTGTGCTGCAGTCAGCAGGTGTGAGACTGTCCCACCCTCTGTTGTTTTCACCTGTGTGAGGAAGCTGTGAAAAGCTAATTAGTTCCTACTTGTGCAAAAGGTAGGGTTTAGAAAGCCTTTTTTTTTTTTTAATTTGTGTTCTTTACCTAAAGTGCAAGGGCTAGAGACAAATCAGGCCTGGAGGACTTGCTGTTGTGTGTGTGGAATGAGCTTTAAAAATAGGTGCATCTCAGCTGGTGGGGGGGCCACGGCTGCAGCTTTTTTGTGCATAAGGCTTGTGCCTTCATCTTTGTGTCTGTGGAAAAGAAGCATTGCTGAGGAAGGGAACGGAGAGGAGAGTCTGCTGAAGTGCTCTCCTGGGAAGGTATGGATACAGTCAGGTACGAAACACTTATTTCACTTTTCTACTTGATTATTTTTCTGAAAGATGGAAAACTGAGCCATGTTCACAGGGCATGGAGATTTTATTCTCTGTTGCTTTGCCTGGAGGCAGGGGTTGGCATTTTCTACTGAAGTTATTCCATGTAAAATGGGTTGGATGGGTTGCTCCAAAGATTTTGGTTTGCTGTAGAAGAGACACCACAGGGTCCTGTGCTACTGCCCTAGTGTGGGACCCTGAGCAGACAAAGCTATCTGTAGCAGGGACCCTCTAAGTAGCTGATGAGATGTAACTGGTCTATATGAAATGTGTGAATTGTGGGATTACTCTCTACGCTAGCGCCGCCTGAAGCAGATTCATCTGCTGGAAAACCAGTAAACTGCAGGAGTCTGGCTTGCATGGTGATGGTCTGGCATCTCGTGCAGGCCTCTAAGTGGGCGCTTTTGTTTCCTCCAGCACTAGTATCGTTGGTTTGTGGTACAGGAGCAACTCCTGGGTACCTTGATGCTTCCCTGTCTGGTTAACTGCTAATGAGCACAGTGCCCAAATACCTGGCTGTTTATTCCTGTGCTGCCAGCTGCCCCTGCAGTTCATTGCACAAGCGGGCCCTTGCTGATACAAGGCTTTGCTTGTGTCATTAGATAAAGCATTGAGAACAAGCTCTTTGAGAGTTTGTTCCTAAATACTGTGAAGAGAAAAACAAAAATGTGCAAACACAGTAGAAATGAAAACTCATTCAGCTGGGTGTATGTACTTACCATGTAAGGTACATATTGTTTGCAGTTGTGTCATCCTCGTCCCCATATGAGGAGAAAAAAACCAGACAAAAATGGGATGAAGCATATGTGCTGGTAGTGGAGAAGCAGTCAGAGTAAATGCAAAAGATCTTTCACAAAATGTTTCTAACTAGTAAAAGAAAGCAAACTCACTTTGTCAGAAAATCATTTTGAAACCCATATTTCAAAATTAAATGCTGTTCAATCGCATGAAGCTCCTTTAGCCTTCCTTGGTGATTCAGTCCTTCCCGTGCCAAAGGACACCCACTCCAGATGTACAGCTACTTAGCTCCGCATCTGGCACACGCTCTCCCTGGAAATGAGTGGCTGAAGCTGTGTATTATGCTTTTCCAGCAAGGTAGGGATGTACGCAGGATTGCTTATTGAAGGGGAGCTAAACATCACCTAAACAACTGCCTCTGTGACCCTAAGAACATCTGCCTGATTGTCCCGTCCAGTCCTCTGTGTTTCTCTGCCCCGGTACGGGGGAAAAAGCAAACTAACCGAGGAGTGCCTGTAGGCTGGGAGCTCCTAGGCAAGCCCTCCGTAACTACCTGGACTCTGCGCTGCTACGAGCCCAGAGCTGGCAAGAAAACTGCCAGGAGAGTGGAGGCACAGAGGTGTGAGAGCTACCTGCGTGTCTGGCTTTTCCCCTGTGCACAGAGCACATTTTGGTTGATGGGACTTTAGGGTCAGGTCTGACCCCAAAGCCTGGAGGCTGCCTGAGTGCAGGGGGAGGTGGCAAGACTGGGGGGGATTCCGCTCGGATGTGGGTTGCGACATTTGCAGGCTCAGGCTCCAGGACTGCTCTGACTTGCTGACCCCTCGGGGCCAATGCTTTGATGGTACCGATACCAGCTTCAGGCTTGATGGGCCAGGAGGGATCCACAAGTTTCTAAGGTGTTTTAGTGTTCGGTTTGTGACTTGAACTGTGTACGTGGCTGCACAGTTTCAGGAGGCAGATGTAGGGTCTGTGGGTAGGATTCGTCATGCTCAACATTTAGGAGCCCATGATATGGTCATTTGCAGCTACTTGTCTCAGTTGCCCTTGAAGACCTAAGGAGACCTAATCATTGGAGCCTGGGGAGGGTTTATCTCATCCTAAAGTAGATTTAATCACATGGCTTGGTCTTCACTGAGCCTATTTCTCTCTATTCAGTTTAAAGGGGACCCTGATGGTATCTCGCATGCAAATGTCTTCAGGTAGGTGAGATGAATTGCATCCAGGGTGTCTCACACTGAGGGCAGAGATGGGCTAATCCAAATTGGGGCACTTCTGAACATCACCATCCCCACAGAGAAGAAAGGAGGGAGCAAGAAAGAGGCCTTCTCATTTGTGTATCCCTGTGTCTTCAGCAGCTTTACTCCTCAGATGGAGCTGGTGGTTCAGTGTACTGCCGGTGTCTGTGGGACACGTGGATTTCCACCTTAACTTCTCAGTATGCAGAGGCAGCTCCACCTGCTGCGGGATGGATATGGTGGATCCCATATCCACCTACTTCTGCGTATGTATGCAGGTGAATGAGGTGTCCTGTGCAGTGCAGCCCTGCTCTAGGAACGTCCTTTTGGTCATCGTAGCAATTCCTATGAAAATGATCTAGGTTGCCAGCAGGGCTGTGCTCATTCCTTAAGTAAATCTGTGAGTGAACAACCGAAAGCCATGTTTTGAGCAGTGAGGCCTGAAAATAACTGCAGGTCAAGCACTGCAGAATGCACATGCTCATTCTCATTTATCAAAACTTAATTTCTCTTTGAAATGCGGCATGAAGAAAAGCTAAATAAGTTAACTTCTCCCCTTCTGGAATGCAAGTTAATTACAGGTACCTGTTTCCAGCTCAAATCACCTCCTGAGATAAAAGGCTTTTGGGTGGGCCGCTCCTACCATCCTTCATAAAAACAAAGCACAAGGTGAAAAAACAGTAAAAGTCCATTTTGTTCTTTTTCCTGTTCATAGCCACTCACCCTTGTGGCTTTTCCCCTTTGAGCTCAGCTGGGAATAAACGCAGACTTGAATCACTGCACAGGGAAACGCACTGGAGCCTTCTACCGGCCCAAAAAGCTTTAAGGTATACCTTGATTCCTTTCTGCAAGACAATCTAAAGCCAGGACAGGCTTTTTTCCCCCCTTTCCTTCCCCTCTGCTCTCCTTTTTCAGATTTTTCTGCTTATCCTTCACTGTAACCTTCATTTAACCGTGCTTAAGTCTGCCTTCATATAAATAGCAGATGCTGCTGTGACATTGTTATTGCGCCTTCCTGGCTGGCAATGATTTGGGTAGCCCCGGCTGCAGTGTTGAGCAAGATAAAGCTAGCTAAGTAGGAAGCTACGAAGGGCCTCTTGGATTTGGTTTCCTGCAGCTTTGCATCAAGGAAAGAGCTCTGATCATTTTTCCTGTAATGAAGAGAAATTACAGGGAAGGAGAAAAAAAATCCCCCTGATCTCAGGGGACAACCCCCCCACCCAGCAGCAAGATTTTTACATCCCTCCCTTGGCTGACAGAAACTGATACCCCGTGGGCGCGAGCGTGCATGGAACCAGGGAAACGTGATTTTTGTTTGTGCTTATGGTATGTGTAACCTTCTGGGAGCCCGCTGCGTGCAGAGGAGGCTGCTGCTGCTTGTGCTGCAAAGCCGAGGCAGCGTGTTGCAGAGGAGATGAGCTTTATGTATCTCCTGTAGACCCGACACTTTGTGCTCCCCCGTTCTGTTTTTCCTGTAGTCAGCCTGATGTATCAAGTTGCTGCTTGTACAGAAAAAGATAGCGTGTCTCTTGGTGTTCGGCAGAGAAAAAGAAACCCCTGTCAGGGAGGCGGTACGTACGCCGAGTCCATTGCAGCTGCAGCAGTGCTCCTTGGGCGCAGGTTTCCCAGGTGCTGGGCTTTGCGCTCGGCAGGGACTTGGAGGGCTCATGGAGATGGAGAGGTCAACAGCAACAAGGCGGACTCCTAGGAGGAACGCTGACTTGATGGACTTTGGGTTTAACTTCTGGCCCTGCACCCCCACAAGCAGAGAGGCGCAGAAAGAAGAAAGCAAACTGCAGATCTGTTCTGAGTTGAGCCCAGCCTGATGCTGTCTGCTGAAAAGACAGAATTGAAGCACAAACTCTTGTGAGGAGGTTACTATTGCAAATTAAACCCCAGGAGAGGTGGGAAAGTTATGTTCTGCTCAGCATTGCCTCTCCCTCAGAGCATTTCAGCTTCTCCTGCTCAGAAATCCACGGCAACTGCGAGCCAAGACCATGTCGCTGTAGAGGCATGGGTTTATCAGGAGGCAGAAGGAGCTTTTGTCTCCTTGCTTCTTGCCGTGGAACTGCCAACTCCTCATTTTCTGCTGCCCTGCGAGGCTGAAGAGGAGGGCTCTGCAACAGCCAGCAGCGTGTGTGCCTGGCCATGCCCTGATGTTTTGACCTGAAACTGTCCTTGTTGGTCCTTTGCTCTGGGAGGCCACCCCTAAGCGGTCCTAGCCACTCACCTGGGAGGTGGTGGATGAAGAGCACCCTGCTCTGAACCCAGCAGCTCCCCAGAGGCACAAAGCAACGCCCTGGGAAGGTGTCTCCTCCGAGGTCAGGCTGCTGACTGACTGCTTCATGCCCTGCATAACTCACAGGCACCGAAGGCTAAATATTTGGGTTTTGAATGGAGAATGATGTACTAGCGATTCCTAAGTGATTCCAACGGCTGGCAGCGTGTCCAGTGTGATCAGGCCTTGCTAATGATGTGAACTGCACTCCAAACTTAGCTCTAATTTAATCAAAGTAAAATTGCCCCTGGGCAGTTCTTGGAGGGGAAACTGAGGTGGTACGAGTTACTAAAGGTCTGTGCTAGCCCTCATGCTAGCTCCCAGGTTAAGTGTTGTGTCACTCCTGCTCTCTCTGAAGTCAGCAGGTTTATGATAAGGCTGGATTAGATGTTTCTCCTGCTGCCGTTTACTTTATCCAGGTACTCTCAAGCCTGGATTCAACGTCCTCTTTGTGTTGGAAGAATTTCTGGGAGGACTTTGCAGTACTAGATATAACTGTGGATTAACTCTGATGTTGAAAAGCCACACAGCTATATCCAGGGCTCCTCAGACAGAGAAAGCTACTGTCTTAGATGGAATTTGGGTGCAAATAGCAAAAAGAAATTATTTAAAAAAAAAAAATCCGCATTATCTGGACAGTCCATCTCTGAGATGGAAAAATCTTCTAGCAGAAAAAGGGCTCCGTTGATTTAAGAGTGATGTGTATATGTTGCTTTTGTAACTGCCAGCGTAACAGGTTAAGATGAAATGAATAGGCACATTTCCGAGTTGGGAGGAATGCTCTGTGTCATCCTCTGAGACTGGCAAGAGCCCGCCTTTGCCCTGGAAATATTCCTGTCTGAGCATGGACTAATGCTGTGAACATTGTGAGAGGAGAAAGGGGCAAGGCAGGGTTACGAACTACCTTTGAAGTAAATCCTATGAGTTTCTAAAGCCTTTTGATTGAGACTGAGGCATGTTAAGATGGAACAGGCAGCCTGGAGGTGGGGTTCAACAGGGAAAAGCTGGATTCGGAGCAGAACAGCTACAGATGCTTGGCTCGTGGGCAGAGGGAAGGTGTTAGCGGTGTAGCAATACTCTGAAGAGTGCTGGCAGTAGGTGTGGGAGGGATGTTTCTGAAACGTAGCCCAGATGTACATGTCGGAGAGTGCCAACAGCTCTAGGGTCTAGAAGTTACGGGGGGTGTGAAGGTGCTGGGGTGTAATCTAGCATCAGGCAACGGTGTGGGAACTTGGTTTCCTTCACCCGTGTTGCCTTTGCTGGAACGGCAGCCAGTGGGTTTGCCAAGGTTGCAGCAATGCACAGCTAATGAAAATGTAGAGGCTGCGCAGCCGCCCTGGCTTGCAAGAAACAGTAGAGGTAGCAGCAGGGGGTTGTGCAGTATGGGGCACAATGAAGTATGTCCTGTGTCATATATTGGTATGAATTGATAATTTCTCTAAAACCTACCCATTTCAAGGGTGGCTTTTGTCTCTCCTCTTTCTCCCTCGCTCATCATCCTGGAAGAGAAAGGAAGCATTTTTCTAATTAACACGAATTAGTATGTACTTAATGTCTGGAGTAAGGAGCCAAGTGTGTTCCGCATTTGCCACTAGTGTGAGGCAGGCTTTTTTCCCCACACTGGACATCAGACAGTCATTTCACACTGGCCATCAACTTGGTTGCCAAACAGCAGCAGTTTCGTGGCAACTGCGCGGGGGCACTGTGGCTCAGGGAGGAGAGCAAAGAGGCTCTGGTTTCTATTCTGAACCATTTTGGTTGTCCAGTCCCTCCTTTGTTGTTAGTTGACCTTTTTAAATTTAGCAGAGGAACAAAATGGAGCACTCTCAGGAAGCAACCCTGCATCACCGGCTGTCCCCTTGCAAGGACACAACGAGCCAGAGCAGGCGCTTGGCTCTCGAGGCTTTCATTGCACTTACGCTCCCCAGCAGGAACATCTTTCCTTGGCAGCTGAGAACTGGCGTAAGCACAGAGCCAGTCCCAGGCTTTTTCTCTCCTCCTTGCACACCCTGGGTGTGTGACAGGAGGTAGGGCAGTGCCTTGGCGACAGTGAAATGGGAAAGTAACTTTTGGGAAAGACTCCGTGATCCTTAAAGCCACGTGGTTGTTTCAGCTGGAACCCACACCCAGATAACGCTCAACTTGGCGTGTAGTAGAAGAGGGGTGCTCTTACCATTGGGTTGGTGGGGAAGGGTGGCTACACTGAGCAAAGTTGCTCTTCCAGTTCCTGCGTGGATCGTGGCTTCACCGGTTAAATGCTGGAGAGGGGGATCAGGCCAGAATGGGTGGACAGTGACATCTGTGTCCTGCCACCCCACCTTATTGTGGGATTGTGTTGAGAGGAACTGTCCCGTCCACCTCAAGGACCGGTGCCTGTGCTATGATGAGGTGGTTCGGGATGCAGCTCACGCGGCAGGAATAGACACTGGGAATAGGGCAGGAGCACGGCCCAGTGCACGGTCCATTTGGACCATTTTGGACTTGATGCCTTGTGTAGCTGAGGTTGGACTGGACCAGACCCTGATGGTTGTATTTTGGACTTGATGCCTTGTGTAGCTGAGTTGGACAAACGCTTCACCTGCTGCTTCTGGACAGGCAGAGAAATGTCTGTCCCTTCCTCTTTTACCCTCAAGTTCTCACTTCACGCTGTAAGCACTGATCAGTGAAAAGATGGAAAGTGAACTCTTCATTTTAGAATGGCTTTGATAGTATTAGTAAGCAGCAATATTTCCTTTTAATATGCTTAGAGGACTCTGAAAACAAGAAAAAATAAGACCAAGTGTTGCCTTTTTTATATTAAAAAAAGCTAGTCATTTAATCATTTTAAAATGACTCTCTACAAGATAACAAACTGTAATACAGGCTTGCAATACAGGTTCTCCTTTTGAAAGCACAAACTATCAACATAACCACTAAGCTTCAAAACACTTTTTCACTTTCTAAGAATATACAGTGAAAAAAAAATGGACAGGGAAATCCAAAAGAATCCCAAACAACACTAGTACAAAACAGGTTCACGCGGATTGCTTTTTGGCAACTGGCTGTTGGTTACAATAGGATAACCACCCTTTCTGGATGTTACGCCAGAGCCAAGCCCCGGAGCCGATTCTGGGCCAGGTGAGGTTGTGCTGGCTCCCGCTGGCCTTCCTGGGAACGTTCTGCAGACTGGGGAAGTGACATTATGGTAGCCTCACTCTGAGACAATACATTAAGGCTGCAAGATTTCATACGCTGCTGCAATGGTTTTGTTATCTAAGAAAACAAATCCCGTTTCAATAAGGCACGTGTTCGGATACAAACCGGGAAAGCAAAAAGTTAGGCAGAAGTGCCTGTTTTCTAGCTGCTACCGATCTCACGAGTGTGTATTTGCCAGTGATCTGCTCGCTGATGCAAACACTCAGAACGCATCAATGTGGGACTACCTTCAATTATGCAAGGACAGTAGTGTTTCTGCTTTAAAAACACCAGAATCACCAGGAATTTACCTGAGCTATTGTCTACTTTGAAGCGCGGCCTCTAGTCTGAGGACTGCAGGCAACTGGCGTTCTGTGCCTTATTTTTAGGGGGTTTACAAAAGGCAACGAAGACAAATAAGTTAATACGTGTGTTGGAGCAGCCAGCATATGTGAAATTTCTAAAGGAGTCTACCACTCTGCTAACAATTTTTAAGGGTCTAAATTGAAAATTACTGGGTGGGATTGTGTGTACTTACTGATGGAATGGCCCCATTAAAACGGGAGGTCATTTTTGGCAACAGTGTAGTGCAGAAAGACCAGCACCTATGCAACAGAATTTGGAAAAAAGCCCAATAGTTGAATGGAAGTCAGAATTGCAGTAGATGCAATTAATTCCCAAGAATATGTCCTAGAAAAATAAGTGCTATTTCTTCATTAAATTGTGTATATGCTATAGAGATGTTTAAATATCTGTTATTTCAAATTAAGCTGTTTTCTTTCCATATGAATTACAATTTGTACGTTAATCCCTCTGGAAGGGACTGGTATTTTGAGACGTTGCTCTTCTGCGGCCTCAAAGATGAGCCCAGTGGATCCTGGGATGCTCTCAGGATAACTCCGAGTCCATTAACAATACGGCATTTGAGCCCGACTGTTAAATTTAATTGCCAATGCAAGGTCATACAAGGTAAACGTGTATGAATTTACGTTGCTGGGAATCCATCCACGTTTTAAAATCCCACGTTGCACAGTTATTAGAAACAGCAAAATTTGAATGCCACAAGATATTAAATACATACGATTCTGCCTTCCTCCTTAGAAGGTTCTGTTTCTTATATGGCCTAAAAACGCTTTTCTCCCAAATGCTGTATGCCTTGCTTGGTGTGCTGCGTGTTGCAGTTGTGCATATATGCTACTCAGAATGATCGAACGCTGTACATAACAAAGTAACGTCAAGAGGAGTTAAATTTCATGGAATTAACCTATAGAAAGTAATTTCTAAGAAGGGAATGGAGTTCTATGAGAACCATTACACTTGCTTCATGGATTGCTACAAGTAGGTTTCACAACCAAGTCCATGTGCGAAAATCGAGATGGAATGAAACAAGAAGAGTGCAGCATCCAGTTAACAAATATACTGAGGAAACAGGCAGTATATACAAAAGATACGCACTGCTTACCCGACGCATAATTTTTAAGGTGCTTAATTGATGTTTTAGGGAATGTAGCAACATATACATATATGCAGTGTATACATATCTAAATGTGTATTAGAAACATAATACAGAACCAGATATATTCCCAGATCCCTGATTTCATTAGATTCTCTAACGCATAAGAATGTATTTAAAATACTTCATTAAAAATATCTAGAAAAAATATATGGTTACATTTACATAAAAATAGCTCCAGTTTTTTTGCTTTTCTGTTTTGCTGCTCATGGATTGGATTCCACTGGGTTTCATAAGGACGCCATTTGGACCAGCGAGAGTTTGAACAACTGTGCGTGATGAGACAGCTCTGTTACTCGGTCCACCATCTTCTGTAGGGCTGCCGTGTTGGGGTAATGCAAGGCAGCCATCTTCGTAGCCAGAACAACACTCTTCAGCAGTTCACACAGCTGGTTGCTGGAGTTCATCACTTTGTTGCATATGTCCTGGGTCGTCACTTGCCTGGTGAGCATGTCCCCAATGAACACAAGTTTGTGAGCGCTCAAAATGACAAATTTGCTGTGAGCCACGAAGATTCGGGGGGGCTGAGAAGCATTGACGCAACTGAAAAAGGCGTCGATGGCATTTAGGAGGGAGTTGAAATGAGTCTCACATTGGTCAGAATAGAATAAAAGCAGCTGGCTGTCATGGGAGGCGGCGGTGCTGTTTGCAATCTGGAGAGCTTGAGGCGGCTTCCATTTTGAGATGTCATTCTCTACCGGCTTTGTGATCTCTTGCTCCAGGCGTTGGAACTGATTAATCTGAAAGGCAAATAAAAAGGCTCTCTTCAAAGAATATTCTCATAAGACGTTGTTACGTATAACAGTTTCACCTTATGCCTCAGGATACCCCTAGGTATCCTAGATTGGCCTTATGCTAAATAAAAACTAGTATACGTGTTTTCTAAGATCTTTTATTTTGGAGAGTGAGGGGCAATCAAATGCTTTGGTTACCATAAATCCAAATACACAGAGTTCAGAAGAGAAAAACATCTAAAACACTTTATTTGCATTTAAAAAAACCCCAAAACCTCCTGAATTTACAGGCTGTTGCTCATTTTGAAGATTCTGAAATCGCAAGTGAGAGAGATGGATCCAAGTGGCAATGACTCCTACGCAATCTTTAAAAAGCTGCCATCTCTGTGGGATTTTGAGATGACAAACCTTTAACTCTCACGTCCTCATTGCTTGTACAATTTTCTTCCATGCAATATGGCAACAACATATTGAAGAATTATTATGAGGGCAAAGTGACAGCCCTCAAAGTGACAGCCCTCAACCTTAAGTGAAAGCCCACTTAATATCACTTTAAATGCTAAAGAGCATTTAAGCACAGTATTTAAGTTAATGGTATTGACGTTCACTGAACAGATGCGCAGGTGGCATGTGTATTCAGTGTGGTCCAGTGATTAAGGCACTGGATTGCAGGTCAGGAAAGCCAAGTTCTCAAGCTGGCTTTGTGACTGATCCACTGTGACACACTGCAGAAGTCTGTTTCTCCTCTGTGGTAAACTTTTGGAGTCAGAGACTGCTTTTCATTATACGTATGCACTGGGCTCATGGCAATGGTGCATTGTATAAAAAAAATAATGTCTCTTAAACTGAGATGGTTGGAAATTGTTTTCAAGGGAAAGGCTTATTCCTGACACAAGAGGTGTCATTCCAAACACTGAGAGCTGTGGCTGTGCTTCCAATGAGTTACTAAGTGGCAATGAGGAAATGAACAGGGCAGAGATGCTGATCTTTAGAATAGCTACTATGCAGTAAATACTTCAGCTGTCTCTGGCATAAGCAATCGCTGACACAGATGCATGGGGCCAGGAAGGTGCTAAAATCTTGGTGCTCGCCGTTTCCCACTTGGCCCATGATAGTGCGTGTCCTTGTCCTTTGCTTTGATAAATCCATTAATGGTAGAGCCTGACCGGCACAAATCCCACTTGGAAAGAAACTAACCTGGAGTCACCGTTTAGCCAAGACCGAATACCTGCCGTCTTCACCATTTAGCACCTGGGACTTTCCAACTGCATGTGCTGGCACTCATGCACACCTCACAGCCATGATGCTACCAGTTGCACACTGCTAAGGGAAGGGCCCCTCCTGCTTTATTTGACCAGTAATCCTTATGTGCAAGGAATGCTGCATTTCAATGTGATTGTTGCACCTCAGCGAACATACCTGATGGTGCTCTAGCTCCATTTTGCTCTGCTTGATGATATTTTCTTTTTCCAGCAGCTCCTTCTGTTGCCTTTCAAACTCTTCTTTCCCCTGTTTTGCATAATATAAGAAGACGCTGTGTTAAATCAAAACTGCTCCTGAGCGAAATGACAACTCATAGGTCAAATAACAGACTTTGTACTGACTTTTTCACTGGTAGTGCACCACTAAGAGTATGGGGAAGAAAAGGATAGTGTGGCAGAGCACAAGGCTATTGCTATTATGCATGCAACAGTCGTATCTGAGAGCAAGTTATCGCCCTGATGAAATTACTCTTGAATGTGTATTAGTGTGACAATCTGATTGCTACCTTCCTGCCAACAGCTTTTGCAAACAGAAGTATCAACAACTCCTATTTGGCCTTGTACAGACAAAGGTGTTGGGTTTACCTACCTGCAGGTGAACGTAATCGTAGTCATCCATCCAGCTCTTTTCCGAGCTGTCACTGGTGGTATTGTGTGGGTGCTGACCTTTACTCAGGAGCGGAGGAAGGGAACTGCAGTGGTTCTGTGCTTTTTCTCCATGATGCTGCATATGAGGATTGTCATATACATAGTCAGGAGTGTTCATGATATTCTCTGGTATGTTTT
The DNA here is from genome assembly GCF_000699145.1 of Aptenodytes forsteri. Taxonomy (NCBI): domain Eukaryota; kingdom Metazoa; phylum Chordata; class Aves; order Sphenisciformes; family Spheniscidae; genus Aptenodytes; species Aptenodytes forsteri. Next base: position 360,165 of record NW_008794709.1, read on the forward strand.
TGAAACGTGAGCTGCTCAACGCCTGTTTGAAGAGCACCTCTGCATTGACACTGATGGTAGTGGTTAGTTGCTTGGCATCATCTGGGACTGTCCTCGCCACCATAACAAACCGATCCAGGTCATCACACTTGTTCTGCAGTCTGTTGACAGCTAGAACATTCAAAGACCAGCTGTAGCTGTTCAAGTCGTGACTGGTTTGGGTAAGGATCTGGTGAGAGTCCTCCAGCCTTTGCACCTCCCTCCTCATTTTGTTAAGGAGGCTGAACTCAGATAAGCAGGAAGCATTGGCTGCTGATCCTTTCGCAAACTGGAGGTACTCCAACAGCAACTGCTCTACCTTATCTACAGCAGTGTGAATTTCATTGATGTGTTTCTCCATATATGCATAAGACCGCCAGTCTGCTGTAACGAAGGCCATGAGGTTATTGACAGCTGTCTCCACCATCTGCTGGAGGCGATAAAGCCTCTCTATAGCAGTGTCTGGATCAAGGATTAGTCTTTTGTCCTGTGCAGTTGATGCTGAGAAAGAAGAGTCTTTTGACGTTGTTGAAGATGTGGACATGTTACTCCTTGTGCTTCCTGTGCTGGAGAAAGACAACCTATTTATCCCATCAGTCACATCCTGTAAGCCTTTAGTGTCTTGGAGGACTGGTGGTGGCACATCATAGACACCTTCTCTTCCTTCTGGGATGAGACTTTCACTGAGTCCTGTCTGTTGTCCTGGGAATGCAATTCCCCTTGGGGTATCATAAACATCTTTTTGAGCTGCAATTTGCTGTCCAAGAAAGTGGTTTTGATGGTTCATAGGGATGTCATAAACATTCTGTTTCTGTGGCACTCCATCTGGCAATAAAAGGCTCTCGGGAGAAAATTTATTAAGTTCTTTCTCAGTTGCTTTGGTGATGGGAGGAGGAATATCATATACTCCTTCTGGTCTTACACTGTGGCCCACCGGAGATGAAAAACCCTGCAAATTTTCCCTCGGGCCTGTATCATTTCGGCATGCAGATGGAGGTGTAGCATAGACCTGAATCACAAAAAGCAAACCATGAAACCTTTGGCTAGAATAGCAAAATATTTTACATCTTCTATATGGCCTAGAAAATACTGGGATGGAAGATCTGCCATTGACATTCATGGAGTCAGCTACTTATCCTGAGTTTGACTGAGCGTCAGTTTTAATCTCTCACTTTTTAACATTCATCTTGATGCAAATTCTCATAAGGAGCAAAATTCAAAAAGGCAGCATGCTGCCACAAAGATAATGTAGGTCTAATTATCAGTTCACACTCCATAACATTAATAATTTTGATGCAGTGCTTCACTTTACCAGCTTTAACAGTTTAAAAACCTAAGGAAATCTTTAAAGTACTGAATCTCCTTTTCCTTCAGGATCATACATGAACTCTTGTTTAAACATGTCTTTGGTCAGACATGAAAATACAGTATCTTGCGGAAACGGCGTAATACTTACCCCTTTGGCAGGTGGTATGTCATAGACTCCTAAAGCTTTTGCTTCTCCCATGGGAACTGGAAGTGCAGGCCCCTTGACTGATGTGGGGGGAATGTCATAGATCTAAAGAAAGAATAAATTGGTTACAGAAACAAGTCACTTCAGGAAAGTTCTGATCTCAGATGAGTTTTCTTGGTTTCCGTGTTTCCTCTCAAACAGCTTGAAGATGATCAGAGCTCCTCAACTTTGTTTCATATGGGAGAGCTGCTTGGATTTGCCAGGTATTTTGGACAGTTAGGAAATGGACTTTGCTGGGTCCCCTCTGGGCAATTGTGTGGACGGTAGGCTGGAGAGATGAAGACACGGCTGACTTCCATCCCAAGTGTTAAATCAAGGCCAATCTATTACAGATACCTGTTGGGGTGAACAGGGGAGTGGTATATTCATGTGACCAGAACTGATCACACCCTTACTGACAGATATTAGAGGGACTGAGGAATAAGCTTGTACCACTACACCCTAAACTCCCTGAAACTAAGGCTGCCCCTGTCAGCATCGCCTGTCTGCTTTATTGGCTGCCGTGTGAGCTGTCTTACTAGCAGAAAGTACAGCTGTCAGATGTTTCAAGTGGCCCACTTGGTGGCATGTCCTAGGTTACAGTGGGTTCTGCGTGTGCTCTACGGCCACTGTCTGAATGTCTCTTAACCCAGACTTCCCAACAGTTCCAGCCATTTGGTGTCAGTCTGTGTTATGTACTATTTGGCTTCAATGTTGTTCCCCAGAGGAGCGGCTCTGTCAAAGAGCCATGGAGAGATGCAGGGTTGTTGAGTTACAGGTCCTGCAAGCGTCCACTCTAGATGTCTGTGGTCTTGGGGACTGAATGCTAAGGATGTTCCCCAGAACAAAGATATATTTCAAGTTCAGTGACATGGTGCAGTAGATACGTGGTGAAAACAATTCCCTGCATAGTAGCTGTTCATCGAGGCGATAATCTTACCCTTACTGAGTGAATTACTGTCAACTATGCAACAACAAAGTAAGGGGAAAAAAATTGTTCCCAGGCAGCAAGTTTATTCTGTTTAGATATACTCTTTGATCAAAACACAGAAAACAAATGGGACTTTAGCGTTTGGTGTGCTGCCAAATCTTAGTCAACATCAAATACAACTTTGAAATACTTCTGCGCTCTGTGAATAAGCCACTGCATCTAATTAAAACATTTTCTCTCTGAAATGAGAGAACTTGCTTTGCTCATAAACTTCTGGTAGAAATTCATCACCGTTTGTGCTCTGTCAGTGCTGTTGGCAGTTTTATTGGTACCTACCCCTTGGAGAGGGCGAACAGGGGGGATATCGTAGGTATCCTTCTGGTATTTGGAAGGGAATTCATAAACATAACCTTGTCCCGACCTGACTGGAGTTATTACCTGGGGAATAAAAGAAAAAGAGGAAACATAAGTCTTTGAGGATCTTGGCATGTTCTCTCTGTAACTGCACAGGGTATAAATGATCCAGTACGATTAACATTCACGCTTTATGTGGCAATGTAAGTAACACAAGTCTACATATACTTCTGACAGTTGAACATTGCAAAATGACTATTAGTAGCTATAAATGCACCACCTTTCCCTTCCAGACCAGTTCTGACACAGCTGCTTGCTAACGCTACAGTATCTTCTATTTGTCAAGCACAGATTCTCCAGCAGGTCTAAGATGCTTGGTCCCTTCTTCCCATTGACTGCCCATTAGCACAGACCACACAATGTGATGTTGCACCACCCACTCGCTGAGATCAGAGCTGTGTACATTCTGCTCCTCCCACTGAGGTGCTGAGCGTCCCCACTTACTGACAGAGGCTTAAAATACTACGTTCAGGCTCTGGGAGTCTTCCCCCTTTGCTTGCAGAGGTATTTCCCACCTACTCCAGCAGGATGTCTTGTGTTACTGTGCTACATAGCACAACATCCTGCATGACTGAGTGTAAGCTGTGGCTTTGGAAATTCTTTACGTAGAAAGGCTATGCTTAAACCTTCCAAAGCGGGACATTCACTTATGCTGCCTCCGTTTGCTTTGTCTATATTAGCGGCTAAGAGATAGGAAATGTTAGGCTATTCTTGAAGTATATAATGCAAGAACAGCCTCCGAAAAAAAAAGCTTAGAATTTACATTTTTTTGACATTTATCTAAACCATTAACTACCATAATGTCTTCAAATCAAATTTGGTGAAAAATAAATGCCTTACGTCTTGGACAGTATCTGCATGGCAGAATTTCAGTATAGTGTGGTATAAAAGAAATGTTACCTAACCCTCAGAAAGAGCTGGGTTTATAGTGGAAATGCTGACATCTTAACCTCTGCTGGTGCTACTTAGCTCTAACAAAAAAATATAAGTACTGTAACCCAAAGGCATAAAATGACAAATTACATATGCCCATACAAGATGTGGCTTTGTGCTCAGCTGGGGAGAATTCTATACCAGAGCTACCTAAGTGTCTTTAGAAATGTATGCAAAATGTAGAACAGACTTTCTGCCCAAATGCTCAGTAAAGGTCCTGTAACAGTCTGTGCTCTAACGAATCCTAGCATCCTGGCTTTCACAGTGAGTTTTGCTTGACTGAGGTCGGCAGGGAAAGTCCCTGATGCTAACCTGCTACCTCCTGTCTGCTATGTCAACAACGCAGGCTTTTCTTCTTTTTACTTGCTGCCCAAATATTGCTGTGTAATCTCTGGCCCTGTACCATGAAACAATCACTGGATTTTCCCCGAGGTGACTGCCATACCAGTTTACAGTACAGGTCTGATTCAATGTGAGTAGCCCAAGGCAGTGCTCCTGGTAGTGCCAGCTACTGCACTGACTGTGTGTGCCTTAGGTGAGGGAGGAACATCCACACCTGGCAGGTGGGGGAAGAGAGTGGTTTTTGCAGGTGCTTTTCCTTGAATTAGCATCAGAGGGCAGGGAAGACAGAAACTGGAAGCAATACGGTCTCCAGAGCGCTGGGTCAGTTCGCTGCCCGTGACAGAACTCCTGCTGAATTGGGTGTGGGGTTAATAGGGCTTACATACGTAAGAGCTTTTTAAAAAGAATCTAAAAATGTATTGAATTTATGACAGACCGTTCCTCTCCCACAAAGTCACCTACTGCATTGTAAAAGATATCTACAGACAAAACTTTCTTAAGAAAGTTCTCCCTTAAGTTACTGGAAGTTCCCACAGTGGATCACTCAGACATTATCCCTCCCAGGCTATTCTTATGTAATACTGGGATTACGCTATTTGCCTGAGAAACTTGTATCAACATTGCTTCCTCATGCTTTTTCTGTCAGTGAGGGCTAGTGATCAGACTAGCATAGTTTGCTGTATATTTTTTGCATCCTTTTTTTTTTTTTTTTCAGTTGGGTGCTGCCAGTCAAATGCTTTCCACCCAAGTCAGGAACAGAAGGATTTGGTTTTAAGCAATGTTTATTCAGAGGTTCCTTACAGGGGTTCCAAAATTACAATCATGGCGTTGCTTCAATAATAAGTCACTGGTTGTTTAAAAATGAACCTCCAGGAGAACAGACAATGCACAGTAAAAACCAAAGGGCTGTTTCCTGGGTAGCCCATCACCACGAACCCTTTTGCTACTGTGAACACTGTGGCATTAGGCTGCTTGCTAATGTGCTGGGAAACTGCTTGACCATCCCAGAGGAAAAAAAAAAAAAAAAACCAGACTGTTCATGGCAGGCAACCAGAGGTCCCATGCCAGCCCTGGAAGCGGGGAGGACTGGTGCACCACTGCAGTTTGGCTCTGCTTTACCTGCTGATTGTAAGGTAAAGCCTCCCAAGGCTGGGAGTTGGGCTGTGTCAGGCTCCAAAAAGATGGGTATTGGTCCCTCTGTCTGAAATTTTTATAAACCCTTGCTCAGTTGTGGTCTACTCCAGAAGCTGAACTCTATCCTAAATCCAGATCAGTAGTCAAATTTGACCAGATCTCCTCCAGGCCTCAGATGTGTGATGCTCCTTATGGTCCTGCCCATGGAGGTGATGTATAGAAGCTACTGTGAACTGTGGCATTAGGCTGCTTGCTAATGTGCTGGGAAACTGCTTGACCATCCCAGAGGAAAAAAAAAAAAAAACCAGACTGTTCATGGCAGGCAACCAGAGGTCCCATGCCAGCCCTGGAAGCGGGGAGGACTGGTGCACCACTGCAGTTTGGCTCTGCTTTACCTGCTGATTGTAAGGTAAAGCCTCCCAAGGCTGGGAGTTGGGCTGTGTCAGGCTCCAAAAAGATGGGTATTGGTCCCTCTGTCTGAAATTTTTATAAACCCTTGCTCAGTTGTGGTCTACTCGGCAGGCAACCAGAGGTCCCATGCCAGCCCTGGAAGCGGGGAGGACTGGTGCACCACTGCAGTTTGGCTCTGCTTTACCTGCTGATTGTAAGGTAAAGCCTCCCAAGGCTGGGAGTTGGGCTGTGTCAGGCTCCAAAAAGATGGGTATTGGTCCCTCTGTCTGAAATTTTTATAAACCCTTGCTCAGTTGTGGTCTACTCCAGAAGCTGAACTCTATCCTAAATCCAGATCAGTAGTCAAATTTGACCAGATCTCCTCCAGGCCTCAGATGTGTGATGCTCCTTATGGTCCTGCCCATGGAGGTGATGTATAGAAGCTTCTACCTCTGTAGAAGCTTTATGGCACCTCAGTTCTCTAAACAGCACAGCAGTTTAGAGAAGCGTCTTTACACAGGCTCAGCAGTAACTGTCCTACCCACCTCATGCCTAAAGTCACTCAGGATACATTGACACCACTACTCTCTCCTTTCTCAGAGAATGAATTTCCATGAACAAACTCAAAGAAAAGTCACAGGTCTCATAAAAAAGGGAGCTGATCCACGCAGCGCAGGTAATAAGGCATGCACAAGTAAAACCATTTGCTCTTCTTGTTATAGGTAAACATGATATTTTGCTTTTGAAAAATAGAAGCCCTGGTGGCAAAGCAGATGACATCCTTACACCATGAAGCCTGGAACATATGTGGAAGAGAAGCTGCGCTCATGCCTAGTATTTACAGAGAGATCCTCCCTCACTCTGCATACAGGAGTGTCATGCAGCTGCAGTTATTCTTGTAGCTCATCCTTAGAGACCCTTCCCATTTTTCAGAAAAGGCTGACATACCAGATGCTATATGAAAAGCTTACACTACTACAAGGCTGCTGGTTTTATTTACTGTGCCGTGATACAATCCTAAATAACTACACTAAAGCTAGACTGGCCAGATGAAGGAAGTCAGTTTCACTCAGTGCTGCAGGACTTTTTTTTTATCATGTATTTTGACACTTTCACTCTTTCCCAGACTTGACTAACGTGACGCAGTGGTCAAGCAGGGTCACTCCTTCATTTGGGTGGAACAAACCCCTGCTCTGGGTGCTTCTGGCTGTTGTCAAAGGAAGTGAGAGGTTAAACCGCCAAGTGCCTGATTCTGGGTATTCATGAGTACAGCCTGCCTACATAGGTGACTGTGGACAGAAGACCTGAGCTATCTGCAGGGCTGTGCTTAGCAGTGCACTCCGCTTAAGATGGCATTTATTTTCTAAATAAAAAAGCATCAGAGGCTTTTATGTCTGCTCCTTTTTAGGCTTCTGAAATAGCTATATAAAAGACAGAAAATAAGAAAGAAACTTTAAGAAAGCCAGCAACACCCAGCAACAACCAAGGTTTGTGGATAACATGAAAGACAACTCTTTTCTCCCAGTGACTCAGGTATATTTTCCTGTGTGGAGGATTATTATCCAGTAACAACATGTTCTGAGTGATTTAATCATAAAATCCTCCACAACTGCTGATCTGGTCTGCATTGAGTACAAGAATGTTTCCTGTTGTACCTCCGCTCGTCTTCCCTTCCAACGTTTTCATTAGGTTAAACGTCCCTCTGGACTGCTCATTCCTAGTTCAATTCAGAACAGAAGCTGCTCATCACCAAAACATATCTTGAATGAATGTTTTGTAACAGTAATTAAAAGAATACCCATGCTACTTGATGAAGTGAAAATGTGGAACATTTGTTCTGACTTTCATGTCCCCAGGACACTAGTACCTCACACGGGAAGCCAGGACATGCGGTTACACGGCTGCTTCTGTATGGGGAAGAGGGAGGTAGCTGGGTAGGTGAAGTATGAAAGCTACCAAACCCAATATTTTTAGAACTTTTGATTTCAAGTATTCAACCACAAATATATTTAATGAACTTGCTGCTTCTGAACGAGATGCTCAGCCTTTTCAATGCATTGTTGAACCATTTTTTTATGGTTTTGAATGTCTGATAGGAGTTTAGTCTTGAAGATGGATTTCAGAAGGAAGGAGGTGGCTGCAAAAGAAAAGTTGCCCTTCTCCCACTTCTGGAACAGGGATAGCAGCCCCCTCTGGTACTCAGGAATTTATTTCCTAACAAATGTCACAACTTCAGACCTCATGAAGATTCTTTTTCCTTTTACTACTTCTCTTTTAAGAATGCCTGTGGTCATCTGAGTTTAAATAATCTTGCATTTCAAACCAGCGATTTTCTTTGTTTACGCGGTAAAGGAAACAGATGGTGTTCCCACAAACTATCTAGCCCAACATTCTCAAAACATCGTTAACCACTTAATCCATGCAGAGCAACTAACAGGGACCAGGTTTGGCTCTGATGAAACATGTAATGAGCCTACTTCAAACTTTCAGTACTGCAAAACAAAGACAATTGAGCAGAAAGTTTGTTCTGTTCTTGCTGAAGACCATGCTCTTCCAAAAGCAATTACTTGGGTCTTTTCCATGCCAACGGCATGTTCCTAACCAAGAAAAAGAGCTGAATGTGCATGTACTTTGCAAAATATCCAGTCCTGTGCTTCATTAAATCCCTCTTCCTTAAATATAAGGGAAAAAAAACCCAAACCATTCTATTTCTTGTAGAATTAAAATGGATGTTAGGCTGCAATAGAGAACATTCCTAACTAAGGCAGAAACAAGGCAGTTCTCGTGCTTACGGCACATGCACAACACGGTAGTTTACATTGTTTAACAAGGACAAAGAGCGAATAAACCTACTGAAGCCAACAGAATTACTCTGAATTTATAGCAGCACTGTGCAAGGCAGAATTCGGCCTGTTCCCATGAACAGCAATGCCTGATAGGCAGAATGATGGGAAACAAGCTTCGCTGAGTTTTACAGGTAAGAGACCTGAAGCAGAGGTATGTTGCACCTCTGCAACACCCTTCCCCACCCAAACCACAGGCAAACAGGGGAGCTGAAAAGGGCAGCTTGCTATTTCCCAGTATGGCCTCTTAACCCCAAGAACCTACCGATGCTTGCTGACTGCTTTTAAAATAGATCAGTGCTTTTTGGAGGTGGAAAAGAAGAGGCATGTGAGGTAAATTTTATATATTTATTTTAAATCTGGATGAAGAATTGTATTAAAATTTATTTCCTCCCATGATGCTTTCCTCTTCACCTCATGGGTAACTCTCAGCAGTTGATGAGCTACTGCCATCAACTGCTGCTAATCTCAGCTGTAGCTTACCCTGGGAAGAGTCCTGCCCTGGAGGAGACCAAATGGTAGTGCATAAAATGGGGCTGTTATAAAGCTTGGACATGGGAAAATTTAATCAAAATGTAAGCAAAGGAAAAAGAGCATGTTTGTTTTCTGTTGTAAAGTATTTCTGTAAATTTAATAGTTGTTGAAATTCTGTTCCTGAGCTGCTTAGGTGGCATATGTAACAGCTACCTGGACTCTCTTAGGCTTGTAAGGAGAATGAAATAGCCAGAGAGACTATGGGGAAATTATGAGAGAGAGAATTAGGGGAAAAAAACAAATTCCTACTCTCTCGAACTCCTAGTCCTCTGGAAGGCAGTGGCAGGAGCCATTGAACGATGCTGGATCAGGTAGTGAGCCACCTCTCGGCCCTTCTTTCTGTTTTGCTGCATGTACTTAGGAAGCTAGGTGTGTCTCCTTAAATGTTTTTTTCTTGGGAAAGGTTCTGTGGCTAAGTTGAACTGCAAGAAGGTTGTGTTAAAGAGTCTCTAAGGTAATCTGGGTATTTGAAAAAACCTGGCTAGCTGGCTAAAACTCTGTCCTTTTTACAGAAAGCACATAGTGTTTCCTCTCTTGTCTTTTGCAAGCTGCATCAAGATTTCCAGTGACTGATAATGAATTTCCTGACAGTAATACCTATTGTATCACTCAGTCTGCTGTAATAAAAAAGCAAAAATGTTTTTACGAAGCAGTAGCCTTGAGTTACTTATTTGCTATATACGATGACATACAATGTGTTTCCTAGCTGTCAGTGAGTAAAGGTTGGGGTTTCGTTCTCACGCATGCTAAGGATACTTGCTCTTATAAATGTTTGTTTTTGTAAGCTGCTATAGGTCTTTGGATTATCAAATAGTAACACTTTATTTTAACTTAAATAATGTATGAACATCAGGCCACTTAAAATGGTCTAGTAGAGTATTTTCTGCCAAGACTGAACTGTTGGGAGGGCTTTTGATCAAGGCTCACAAGCTGAAAGAGAGGGGAAGAAGCCTACAGAGGTATTTCTTCTAGTGCACTGGGCTTGTAGCTGCAACTATGAGTTGTTTCTAGCACTATGAGCCCAAACGTTTCCGCAAGGCAAGAGGAAATCAACCAAAATGACTGTATTTTCTTTTCTGGGCTGAGTGAGTTATCAGCTCTACTGTGTGGCAGAAAGAAATGTGATATCAACACACATAGTGACACTGCTGCTTGTCTTTGATCGGGAGTTCCTCAGTGAATTTTCTGAGAAGTAAGATTCAAGATGTGTGAAGATAAGGATACGTGAGAAATACTACCCTGATACAGAACTAACTTACAGTTCTTGATGTTGTTTCTATCTTCAAAATACCTGCTTATTTTCTCCTATGCTTTATGTCCATTTGTTGTCCAAGACCCATACCTATGAAGATCTGCTTTTCTGCTGTAACCATACGTGCTCTCAGGGCTAAAGCATGTCCAGATGTCGTTGATTCATGGTGTGTTAAATTAAAAATGCTTAACTTCGCAGGCTCAGGGATTTAAACAGAAACTTTTAAATGCTGCTATGAAGTGCCTTACCAGTAGATGCCCAGTCTTAAAAAATGCCCCCATGGTATTGTAATGCAAATAACAACAAGTAATGAAAATGGGTGTTACACTTTTCTCCTTTTGAGGTCGTACTATTTCAACCAGATTTATGCAAGTTTTGGGTTGTGAGTCTTGAAGATGTATAGCAGAAGTTGTGAAACTGATTTTAAAATAAAAAGTGTGAAATCACGAGCTGGCCTTAATTCAAACCCTCAACTGCTGGTGATATGGGTATAGCCAACTGCTTTGCAACTAGCCTAATCCTGACTTTTCAACTTCTGGTGTGACCCTTTCCATTAGTCAGCACACAAAAACAGGTTCATTACCCTATTTTTCGGCTTTGTATTTTTCCTAAATCTAAAGTGCAGGTTTATTGTCTTTCCAAACAACTTTTTTATTTGTGTGGGTGTTTTTATCTGTGGAGTAACATAAGTGACCTATGCTCTAATTAGCATAAAATGACAGGGCTGTATTAAGTGTAGTGGAATGGTGCTGACTTGCATCAGCTGTAGCTTTGGATTACCATGCTGAATTTTTGCTTGCTGCTGGTGTTCATGATGGCAAACTAAATGCAGATACAAAGGTCTGTCTCTCTACAGACCTTACTGAATGAGCAGTACAAGGCACAAAAAAGCTCAACAATTTTGTAACTGACAAGATTTTACTGCTTTTTTTTCTTTCTTTTAATGATGCTTTTGTGACCTGATCCTGTTCTCACTCACATCAACTCTAGGGCTTTCTGCCAGTTGTGTTATGAGCAACATTTCTGCTTGCTTCAGTGGAACAGGCTTGGTGCTGGCTGGCCTTGAATTGCAAGGCTGACTGGGAAGGGGTATTTCCTAGCTTCTGGTGGAGTCATTCTTGCTTATAAAATGTGATTAAAAAGAGTCAAACCAACACTTCTGAGGATGTCCCATTTTTTTGAGAGGAAGAGAACAAGAGACATGAACAAAACATACCCGTTATTATTAAATTATCAGCATTTTTAAGAGAAGTGTGAAATAGGATACTTGTCCAATACGCTTGCTAAGAGTTTTACCAGTGCCATCCCCATGACAATTACTCATTTTTAGACAGACAGTGACATCACTATTTCTGCATGTGTTGGCCAACAGGGCTCATGAGCTGACACATTACAGTACTGGTGATAGAACAGGCATGCACTCTGAAATAAATGTCTGTGGATAGATCTTACGGAGAAACAAAATCCCCAAATTATTGTGTGATAAGTTCTTCTAGTGGAGAAATACATTTATCTGATAAAGCATTCTCTGGAAACCTGCGATTAAATTTGAGCTGGAGTTTTGATTAATGAAAAGTGTGTGGTGAAACTCAGCACCTCAGCGTTTTGGTATCTTGCCCATGATAAATACTTAAAGCAGTGTCTTGCTTTGGCCATCCCAGTCTGTCTAGACTTCCCATTTCAAAAAGGTTGTCACACGAGGAACCATTTGGCAAACATGCACTTGTTTTCTATGCTGATAATACTATGGCTGTCTCGTCTCAAAGACAGAAGCCTAAATTTAGGGTACGTTTGGAGGAGGAGAGGAAATGAAGAAAAAGGATGAGAAGATGAGGTGCTGGGACAGGTAGGGCAGAGGGCAGTCTTACTGTTGTGAGTGACATGAAATCCCAAAGGGTCACAAACAATAAACCAGTTTGGTTCAGTCCAAACAACTTATTTTAATTCTTTTGAGGAGCTTCATCTTATTTCTGTTATTTCTTCCCTCCTATAATGAATTTTTAGATGGAAAGTTTTTTGCGGGGGGGGGTGGTGGGGGGTGGGAAGCTTCATTTGGGTATTGTTGAAGTAGGGTATTTCCATGACTTCTTGTTTCCTTTCAAATATTTTCTTTCTTCCTTTAAGACATTTCTCAAAACAGATCCTTCCCTGTCACCAGTTGCAGCTTTGGTGAATTGGCATTTCCCAGTGGGAAAAAAAAAAATGGCTGAGATGAAACATTGCCAAAGAGTTTCAATTCCACAAGAGTGCTCTCGGAGGTACACTTGGGCAGAAACAATGGAAGTGTCTCTAATCATTTAGGTTGGGAACTATGTTGCTCTGAGAGAAGTAGGCAAAGAAAACCTTCCATCAGGAAGAAGCTCGATTTAATTTGATTTGTAGAGGCTCTATGGCTCACAAGCTATATTCTGGCTCCGTTTCTGTATGGGTTTCTCGGGGAAGCTGTACAGACAAGTGCTCCTATTAACTGGTGTTTAGATTAGCATAGCTTGCTTTGGCAAGTTTATGGAAGATAGACACCTTTTAAATAGATATAAACTCCATCCTTAATTGTCTGTTGCATCTATATAATAATTATACCAGACCACAGTCAGGACTGATTGTGCATATAAAAAAACTGTGATGATAAGACCCAACGGGAATATGTTAGTATCTTTTAAGGATTAGGGAGGGACTGTCTTATGCAAGGTTTCTGTCTCCTAAGAACTTAACTACATTAATTTCACTTTGATTCTATTCTAACAATCTGTTTTGGGAGAAAGCTTAATTTAGATTAATTTTTTTTTTAAAAACCGATGCAATATTACTACTGCTATTTAAAAAAGAAAAATGGAAATGTTTCATGCCAGACATGTGGAATGATGATATTCTGATGCTAGTTAGTCTTCCTCCAAAACAGAACATCTACAAAAATCATTGAATGCCTGCAAAGCCTTTAGATTTCAATAGAACTATGTTTTCTGACCGTCAGCAACCTGTCTTCATCTATCCATTTCCTATCTCCAGAAACCACACTTCCTCCTTATCATGAGATTCACTTTTTGAATAATCAGTTTTCCACTCACGTTTTCATAAAATGCTCCGCTGCTGTGCTTGGGTTTTAGTACTTACAGGGAAATTTAGATTACTCAAACTTAGTGTTTGGTTAGTGTGTTTTCAGATGTAACCAGAGGTCCAGTTAGGTTTCTAACCACCAAGAAAGAGCCCATAAGCTTGCATTTTTCTTTTTATTATTATTCTTTTTTTAGCTAAGGTTTGATCCTGCACTTGTGCCTGTGCAGGCAGATTTGTGTCCCTGGGGACCTCAGTTGTTGGATGAGATTGCAGGACTGGCCTTTTTTCTGATACTACAGGGAAAAAATGCATGCCTCTGGTCTACAAATAGAACTGATTAAAAAGAGCTCTGCGCTTAGGGAGAAACAGGGAGTAATGTTGAGCTCATATGTTTGCTCAGCCTAATAAAATGCAGTCTTTTTCTTAAAATACTTCTCTACAAATCACATCAGTGACTAACTACTGCTTACTCTGACTTGTGGATGAGGGTTTCTTCACTCTGGTTTTCATGGAGATCACTGAGGATAGATTAACTGCACAGGCTTTTTAATCAGTAAAATGGCTTTTCTCCTATTAATGTCACATAGAAAGTTAGAAGTGAAACTCCCGAGTCTAAGGAAAAGGCTGTGTGCTGTTTTTACCACTGAGTTTGCATTTAACTTGAGAGAATTTCATCCTTTAGAGTGCACTTTGTGAAACAGAGCACTGAGTGTTGAGGTATGTGTTACCATTACCGCTCCACTGAGCAAATTTGCTGTGTGTTCAGCACTTTTAACACTGAAGCAATATTTTGTTATGAGGGATACAAATCCCCAAAGTAGAATTTGTAATGTGAAAGCAGTAGAAAAGAGGGACTATAAGATGACTGTTTGGGCCATTTAAGTAAACCATATCACAGGAAGCTGTGGTATTTCAGACTTGAGGGTAAATGGGGACGTTATTCTATCTTGGAATGTAAATACATTTTGCCAACAAACTACAAAATACTAGATATGCTCCTGTTGTTTTCTGATGACAAAATATATCTGCCACACAACTCTTTACTATGCTTAATGTCTCTTCTTGCTTCATAAATGTGAAAATAGGCAAGAAAAAAGATAATAATGTAAAGGCAGGCTTATTTCTGGAACAAACGTTATATGCTGCCATTTGTTTCCTCACAGCTAAGACAGTACTTGTTTAATTGGAAGGGAAAAACGTCCTAACGTGGCTAACTGGCTTCTGCTACTGAAGTCTGTGCCACAACTGTCAGGGTGGCGCTGCTTGTGGGGTGGTGTTTCCACTTTCTCATGGATTCAACCAACATGACTCTAACACAAATAAAGACCAGGGAACAAGGTCCGTTCCTTTAGCTGTGGTTTACCCAAGCCTCCTGCTGAAGGCAGTGAACTCTTGAAAAAGGTGGAGGTCGCAGGATGGCGGGGTTTTCTGTCAAGGGCATGTTTATACTTGGAAATAGGTCAGGGATGCTCGCGTGTGAATGAGAGTTCCTTCCCTATTCTGCTTTATCCACTTCTAAAAGGTGGATAAATCTGAGTGTTTCCTGAACTGTAAAGTTCTAATTCAAACAGACCAACAAACAAAAAAGCTGATGTGTTCCAAGTTGGCATTAATCTCTGTTTGCCTGAGTTAGTCCATGCCTTGTGGGACCTGTGGTTCAGGGCTGGTAACCCCTGCAGTGCAGCCTCTACCCTGGTCGGACAGCTGTGGTGCATCAGCCTCATATTCTGTTTTGTGCTGATTTCCCTTGATCAAAAGTTTTCCTGAAAGCTATTGGTTCCTACAGAAAGCTTTCAGAATTTGTCAAAACTGTTTTACAACAAGGAAATGTTTCCCTTAAACTTTTTGGCCAATGCTATTTTCAGGATGGCAGAGACAGCACAACAGATCCGTTAGGGGAAACACTGAACCAGAAAAAGAGTGTTTAAATTACAGTGGTGACTTTTTTTACATGTAGCTTTCCCCAGTTTAAAGCTCATGTGTGAACTAATGATTAATCACAGATGCAAAACAGACTTTGTGCTTTGACAGCACCTTTCCCAAAGGATGTTCTCAAAGCAGTCTGTACAGAATGAATTCCCTCATAATTACCCCACATATTTTGCAGATGAGATTGCTGAGGTGCAAAAACACCACTCGAGACTATGCAGGAGTCTATGGCAAGGATAAAACCCAGGTTTCCGGAATGTCAGATTTGTCTGAAGGCTCCTTCTCTTTGCTGGTTGCAGCAAAAGAGAGTAAGTTTGAAGGCAGAGCACAAAAAGAAAGAATAAATTCTAAGATACAGCTTTCGTATCTTTATTCTCCTCAGACACTCTTCACACTTAGGGGTGTAACCATTTTGTGACTAAACTTGCAGCACAGCTATAAAAGCTTGGGGCTAACCAAGGCTAATTTTAAACCATCCCTCATTATCTCTGTCATTTGTAGGGTAAGTTTTAGTAGGTGGTATTTTTATTTGATAGAAGGAGCCGATACAGCTCTGCTGTCAACAACTAGCTTGGCCAGAATCAATTCGTCATTATAATTACCTGCCTCAGGACTCCTTTTTGACTTGCGTTGCCTTTCGGGCTAATGAGATGTGTTACCTCAGCACAGCTTTATAACATGCCTGCTGTTGATTTACTGTTGCTTGAGGCTAGACAATTCCTGCCTGACAGCAGCTCCTAAGCTTTGCCTGTAAAACTTGTACGGCAGCCAAACCACACATTTGCACAAAGAAAACAGGCAAACGTGCACAGAAATGGATAGGATAAAACTGTTGCTTGGTCCTGCTTATAATGGTGTCTAGAGGACATGGTCTTCTCTAGCTACTGCTATGGGAAGGGAGAAGGTTTACATATAGGACGACAGCATAGCAAAACCTTTCAACGTCCTTAAAACTACCAAAATGTACAGCTTGCTGACCAGCCGTGTCTGCTCATGGAAGGAGGCAGAGTGGCTCACTTAAGCCATTGGGGCAGGTGTCACAAGTCTGAGAAAAGAGATTCATCATTTTGGAAGTCAAAGCAAAGATTCCCAAAATCAAATCTTCAAGATTTCCGGCTTTCCTTAATACTAAGGATTGTTTTACTGATCCCTAGAGGAGGAGGAGGATTTGGAAGACAGACTGTTTCCTCAGACAAAGGAGACAAGTGCTAAAGTGCTTCCCCTTAATTAGGCTTTTCTTTCACAAAGGCATTAGCAGATAGTTGCAGCTGTAGCAGTAAAAATCAGTTTTTGCAAAGTTAGGATGATAAAGAATGGAGTATGTTTTACCTCAGACTCTTCCCTGATTGAAAACCTTACAGTTCTCTCGTCTATCATGGTTTCAATCCCAATGGGCTCTTCTTAGTGTAGAACTGAGCACTTCCAAGGGACCAGAGACATGTCTGCCTCTGATCAAGCAGGACACTGCCATGAGGTTTGCCATCCAGCAAGCCTGCCACTAATACACAGTGAATATTGAGTCTCAGGACTCTTAAGCTAAATAAATTTAAAGTCAGGATTAAAGCGATCCTATCCTAAGTAACAAGAATTGGTTAGTGCTAAGCAGGTTGGTAGCTACTTTGCTGAGGGTAAAATGCTTTGTAAATGTGCGAGTTTAGTTTATTCTACAGTTGGCAGCATAGCCATTTGTTTTTATGCAGCATAGCTGACCTTTCATAGGTTGCATGGAATTAAATGAAACAAGTTATAAGTCAGCCAAATAAATGGTCTTAATTTTCTGAAGTAGGTGACTTGAATTCAGAAAAATGCATATTCAAACTTGCTGAAAAATTTCTAGGCAGAAACTTAGAGAAAACAGGTGCTTTCGTGCCTCTGATTTTTGCATCTCATCAAGAAGTTTGCACTTAACTGAAATCTTTGTTTTAATTTTCTCAGTGTATCTAGGGTTTTAACACAGTCCCTGTAGCAACCAGGTTTATGCAGAATGTCCTATTAGTTTCAGTGGAGGTGGAGAGAGGGAGAAGAGACTTTTCATGCAGTTGGAGAATTTTTTCCTTTCAGGCTTACGCTGTGCAGAGTACACACACCCTTGCATTATGCTAAGTAAACTATGCTAATGGTCATGTAATAGGCAGGTCAGGTCCTAAAATTAAAGTACATAGCACTTATTCCGAGCTAGTATCTTGGGATTCCCAACAGACTTCAGCGCAGCTCTGCAGTATGGTGCATCTCCTGTGGCCCAAGCTGGCTAGCTGAGGCATCTCTGCATAGCACTGTAATGTTTCATGCAGACATACATTAAAATGTGATCTCTTCTGTGCTGTCACGTCAATAGGCTATTTACCAGGTGTTCACTAACTACCTTGGAGGGTATCTAAATGCTACTGTGGATAGGTAAACTGTACTGCCCCTGAAAAAGATTTCACTCTATCTAGTCTACAGAGAAAGGAGAAAAGGAGAGAAAAGATGTGAGATTTCTCAAGAAAACCCACATAATTGCTCCAACAAAGATCCTATCTCTACCTGTGCAGCAAGTGCAATTTTCTCATTTTATCTTCCTGCACACCCTACAAAGCATAATTGTGGAAAAGCTGAGCAAACAAACCTCTTTATAACTTGACTTGGAATGATTTCACAGATCTTTTCCTCTTGCTCAGAAGGAAAAAATCCATTTATTCTTATCAAGGAAAATGAAATTATAGCAAGGAAATAAAAGCATCAGAAGACATCTTCCAAAGGCCTGATATTAAAAAGGCTGAGTTGGGGGTGAGGCAGGGGAAAAACCTGAAACAGACTGTCTTTCCAATCTAAATTAGGAGATGAAAGTTTAAACCAGTCAGGAACTTCCTGACAGAGACGACATCTGCTCACATAAACTGGATATAATACTATGCTTTAAGCTCTAAAGGTAAGGAGGATGCTAATAGCTGGAGCCGTTGAGCTGGGAATGGAGGGACTGTAGGAACAACTTCTTGGCTTGGCAATAAGGGGTCTGGAAGGCCGGGAGAATCTCCTTTCTCCCTTAGGTACTTTCCCTAACCCTTTTCAGCCACGAAGGCACTGTGTGCCACCAGGGTGCCTGGCACGTACCCTGTGAAGGTAAAATTGAGGGAGTGATAGGAGATGGGGAGAGCCTGAGAGGGACAGAAGGAATAAGGGGGGACCCACATAACGCAACACCTCTCACTGGAGCTTTGGGAGCTCTCAGCTGCTGCAACAATGGCTGCACTATGGAGCTGTTGCAGCTCCCACTTTCAATCAAGAAATTTAGCTGTAGATAAACATCAAGTGCACTCTCATAAACTTTAGGTTTGGTATTAAAACATCCCTCACTATAACCATCCTCTTGCTCCCTCGCTCTTCCAAGTATGGCCCTTGTCTCGTCAATCACTGCTTTCTCTTAGTAGTTTAGACCCATCGGGACTTCTGCAGCAAGGCAGTACATAATTTTTAATTAAACAAAAATTACTTGGGCAGATGATGTAACTGTTCCTTAATTTGTGGGAGAGTTGATCTTACCGCAGTAGCTCTCTTTTGAGCGTATAATGCAGGAGTGCCATAGGCCAGATGTGCTTCAGCCTCCCTGGGGAGCCTGTGAGGACACAAGATCACATACTTCCCCTCACCTTTAGGAGCTGCAATAGCACAGCTCTGAAATGCTCTACTGTGTATCTCAGCTGTGAATTAAGCAAGCTGTTAAGAACTGGGCCTTTCTTTTCCTCCCACAGCAGTAAAGTTACTGCTGTAACTTTATATAGTTAAGATACAGGAAGGATAAATATATATATATATATACACACACACACACACACACACCACAGGCTATCACTAGACATTAACCATTTCATTGGTCGTCACCACAAGTGATCTGCTTTGGAGCTATGACATGAAAGCAAATGCACGCACCTTGTTAGTCAAAGCTGGACCGTCAATACATCTCTGCATGGAGGGTGGCACCTGGTAAATATCTTGTCCCACTAGACCGTGACCAGTGGGTATTTGGTAAATTCCCTGATTCAGATGGGAAGGTGGCACTTGGTAGACAGGGTCCCGTGCTGAGGCATGTGAGCTTGGCACTTGGTAGATCTTTTGCTGGTTGAAGGATTGATGCATCAATCCTGAATTGGACATATCCTGGGCAGGACTGTCCTGTACCACTGGACCTATCAGGAGTTTCACACGGTTGCCTGGAACAATGCCTTGCCGGCCATGTAAGGAGCAGAGCCACCATCCCTCAAGACCTTCGGTGTTCTGTTCTATCACCGTCAAAATGTCTCCTTTGCGGAAGGCCAACTCTTCTGCGCATTCAGGGACGTTATCGTACAGGGCTCTTGCCATAAGATTCTGTGGAGAAAGAAGGGCAAGAAAAACAAATGAACAAACAAGCTAGAATTTTTCTAAAACTTCAAGCACATTCTAGGGGGAGAGAAATAAGAACTGAATTTGAAAAAGAAGTGTGCAGGAAATCAAAATAACACAGAAAATAATGCAGCACAGAATTCCTCTGTCCCAGTTTGGAGAAATGAGAGGCTTATGCATTAGCAATACTGCTAGTGAGAACTTTTCCAGTAATACTAGGTCAGATAGAAGCTCTTTACATGGTCTGTTCACCTGGACAGAAGTCAGGAGAGTTCTGCTCTTGGCATTGAGATTCTCTTCCTGTGACTGGGGGCTTGTACCTTCATCTCTTGACATCGATTTCCCTATTAATATGCTCTGTGTACTGCCACAGCTAGCCAGCTGATATTTAAAATAAAACTTGAACAAGACTCTCGGGGACATAATCCAGAGCAGTTGTTTCCAAACATTTTTACATTTGCAGGGTCCCAAAAGGCTTTCCAGTAGAGGTACAGATCCCATTAGTGTAAAGACAGTGGGCTGGCTTTTCTTAGCTGCCACCTGCAGGCTCCTTAATGTCAGGGATCTGTAGACCACCTTGCGAGGAAAAACCAGCCTAAAATACAAATTGACAAAATGTCATAGTTTTTGAACTACAATGCTCATGTTGGTATGTAGCTCTGTGCCTTCTCATTCTTTCTGTAAACTTCCTTGGTGGCACAGTGCAGCATAGCGCTAGCTTAATAGGTAAAAAGCTTCCTCCGCCCTTGCTGCCTCAAAACCACCACCACCAAAAAAAACCCCAACCTCAAAGGATAAGGTTCCTCAGAGTCCCACTCTCTGTAGAAAGATCTAGAAGAGAACATTATTTAAAAAATGTGTCCAGTGACTCCAGAGGAGTCATGCCTTTGCCACTGGGAAAGCTGTACCAATCTATGTGGGCCTGTCTTTATGTCAAAGAGCGCAAGAATTTAGGTACCAAACATTACCATAAAGTGCGTCTATATGTAACTTGGGAGGAGTCTAACGGCAGCCAAGGAGTGTCTCTGACCTGTGTCAACATAGTTTAAGCATACTTATATGCGTTTTGCTTGATGATGTCAAGTGGAGCAGTAATACTAGTACAGGGAACTTCACACAGGTCTACCCCCAAGTATTTGCCTAGTGTTTCAGGCAGGCTTTGCAGCTTGCCCTGACCTCCGTTTTGTTGTGGCTATGCTACCAGCAGTACCTCTGCTAAGAAGTTTTAAGCCAACTCCGAGCTGATGTAAGATTGTGGTCTGTGAGGTACAGATGTGTTACTAACAAGCGCCATCTCCTCTCACGGATTGAATCAGCTCCCTTCCCTCTTTCTTTACAGGCCTGTATGGCACATCCAGTTCTGAATAATTGGCCAAGCTTAGGTATTCAATGGAAAGTAGGCAGGCTGTCTGTACTGACGTTCTTGGACCCCTCACAAAGGCCGTCAACACTTAATTTCTTGGCTCTGGTGATGTTTCCAAATGCGTTGGCAACAACTGCTCCATGCCTGCCTGCTTTTCGTTGAAGACAGTCAGCAGAGACGGTTATAAAGTAATTGTAAGCACTTGAAAAAATATAGGGAGCCCTGGATCTGGAGTATTCTAGCTAAAGTATTTGGATGTAGTACACACACTGAAATGGTGCTAATCCACTGTAAGATAGGATATGCAGCTGCCTTGAAGATTTATCTTCCCTCTCTTAAAGGGACAGTGTCAAGTACAGTTTAGTGGTTTTATCTGTCATATTTATCCTCCTTCTTGGATATAACAAAACTTTTTTTTTATCCCCCACTTGTTGTATCTTGTCCCATTGACACACACTGATTTTTTTTTTTCCTTATCTCTGTGCTTCATCAAGACAGCAGAGTTCCATTTGACCTTGCTCAGTTCAACTTTTAAGTGTAGCATACGGCCAAGAGGTTGTATGAAGGACTGACTGGTGGATGGAGAAAGGGGAAGCTCAGATATCACATAAAACGTAGATGAATATGCTTTTTCCAAGACGTGGTGTTGAAACAGGGTACGTGAGATCAGTTTTCTCTTCTCTGAATGGGGGATCAGCTTTCAAATGCATGAGAAACACTGGCTTTGCCTTTCATCAGCACCATTAGTGAGGTCAGTATAAATTAAGCTTTGGCTTGGAAAAGCAGGACTGCCATTTTGAACTCCCATGTAAACAGCAGCACTGGGGCCCACTATTCTCTCTGATGTACGTCTACTCAGCTCATCAGTCAACAACACTAAGAAATGCGAAGAGAGATAAAGCAGGGAGCAATTTTGTCCATGCCTTGGCAGAACTGTAAAATTATTCTTTAGCATGGTCAAAACCAGTGGTCTCTTCTTGAACACTACATCTATGCTCTTGCCGTGTTGACCTGGCTGCTTAGCTGAGCCCAAGGAGCTCAGAAAAGAAAAGCTCCTGTCTAGTCTGAATATTCAAGTTAATCTCTTATCTTTCTACATTTCTTTCTAATGCATCTTTCACAGGCGAAATCTACTAACGTGACTAGCCCAGCCTGTGCAACTGACTATTTAAAGGAGACTTTTGCAGAGGATGTTGTTTCAAGAAGGAGGAAGATTACAGGGGGGACATAAAACAAGCAGGCAAAATCAACAATAAATGCTTATTCTTCTATACTTTGGTGATTAAAGGTATTTGAAAAGCCTGATTTAGCTTCTACAGCAAAGCAATTCTTGGAACAAAGCTGGAATGGTGGTAGAATTAGAGCAGATAAAAGTTCCCATGTGAATATTTTTTTTTCCAGTTGCTCATTATCTCTGTCCCAGTGACCTTCCCACCACCTGGCGTGCAGCATGTTAATACTTTCTGGATGTGCTTCAAGAACTACTTTGCTGCAAACAGCTTCAGATTCTTGTTGTCAGTGTTAACTCAGGCACCAGCATGTGAATTATACTAATTGGTTGCCACTTGTTTCACAGCAATTTCCCCAAGGCCTTTTAAATAGCCCAGAGCCATGCTACCAGCATCAGTCACTGATGGAGCAGTGAAGCAGGCAAAATATTCCTCCAAATAAGCAAATAAGCACTGGGACCACAAACACTAAGCCTGTTGCTTGTTGCCAGCAATGTAGGCACTGTTCCTGCTAAGCAAACCTTCTGTGTCTTGAGTATTTCCCTGACTTTGTTCTTCCTCCACAGGATTTCTTAATATGAGCTTCAGGAACAGTGGCACTGTTGCTTTCATTAGTCAGCTGAGTCAGTCTTGAGAAAAATGAAATTGTCACCGCAGAAGGTCATCAGGAAAGCTTTTGAAAACCACAGAGGTACCTTTAACCTGCTGTGGTGATCAAAATGACAGTCTCTACTTTTCCACACACAGAAAGAAGTCCTGATCGAAGACAACCCTCAACACTTGTAGGCTTTATCTGGATTGATCTGACAAATTCTAATAACTTTTGGATACTGTGGGCATCATAGCTCACATCTCACAACACTCTCTCTCATTGGACTCATCAGCTGGGAAGGGTTATCTGGAATTAATTGGACTTGCTTTTAGAGGCATGGATCTGTCACTCATCTGTCTGTGAAATAGGCACCAAAGAAGCACTAACATCTGATATGAGAAGGCAAAGGCACTGCAGTGACCTTTTTGTATGACTAAGTGCTAAAAAACCCTCATCCATTTCCTAAACAAATTGGCAATAGAGAAAGGGCTGATGAGAAACTTGCCAGTTGCCAAAACAAGCTCCAAGACAAGCTGCACAGAAGTCCCTTTATATTTCTAATACAAAGAGGAAAAAAAAGGAGGGCAATAGATTCAGAACTACAAATTCAAGTTATGTAATGGCAGGGGAGAAACGATCTGATCCTAGATAGGGAAAAAATTTTGGTTTGCCATAGAAATCAGCTGTGCTTCATAAAATGAACATACTGGCAGCTACCACCTTCTTTAAATAAGATTAAGGATGGAAGTCTCTGTTGCTCTCCT
Organism: Aptenodytes forsteri; assembly: GCF_000699145.1. NCBI lineage: Eukaryota > Metazoa > Chordata > Aves > Sphenisciformes > Spheniscidae > Aptenodytes > Aptenodytes forsteri. The sequence goes on from NW_008794709.1 coordinate 383,738, forward strand.
TCGGTCCAATTAAATCAGCTGCATGATAGGTGCAGCGGTGCTCTCAAAATCTGAAAGTACCTGTGGTCTATATACAGCTCCATTCTCCTGAGCCCTCTGTGTTACAGCAGCCATACTCCAGTTAATGAGTGCTTCTCTACAACTAATCCCTGACTGGAAAGATTCAGGTCAGCTTTTGTATCCTCAAGCCTTGCTAGTAATACTGGGATGTTTGGAAGTTGAAGCCAGGGTCAGGCCCCCACTGTGTTAATACTCTGTACAGGCAAAACAAAAAAAAAAAAAACATTTGTTCTCAAGAAGCTTAAATTCCTCTTAACCTTGGCCTCTTGAGTGCAGTAGAAAGCATCTTCTGTAAAATCACTGAAAAAAAGGAAGTTTTTCAGTCTTCTGTTAAATAAAGTGCTACTCCAGACACCAGCAGGTCAAAGCGAAAGGGAGCCTGACCCTAATGACTGCTACCTGGGGATTTCAGCTAGAATGTGCTGGAGGAAAAGGCTCAGCAGACTTTGTCAATGCCTTGTGTCAGAAACTGTCTAAAAGAACTAAAACTGGAATGGATACTCTCTAGATTAAATGCAGATTACAGTGCCTGTGGTCCCAACATTCTACATTGGTTGAGACAAAAGTAAAGCTTTCAAGCTCTCTCTAGGTAAAGTAAACCTGCGATTTTAAACTTCTGTCCAAATTTTCCTTTAATGCCAGCTGCAAGTCCATTAGATAAACCGTGGAAAGGTGTAATTTGTATTCTCTGCACACCTTAGATTCTTCTCTCTTTTTGTGTCCAGGATGCATGTCCTAGTAAAACCTGACTAAGAGCAAAAGATGCTGCCCTGAAAGCTGTCAGCTGTTCTACTTGGAGAACCTGAAGCAAAAAAAAGTACAACTCTAAATTATTTTTCTTCTCAGATGCTGATGGGATTACAGGCCAGATTCAGATCCATAAATGAGGTCTACTATAGAACAGTCAAAGGTGTCTCCTCTCTTCTTAATCGACTGCAATTGGTGGTTAACATGCCTGCAGCTGAATAAAGATGCATGAAAACACCTTGAAAAATATGATCTGTTTTGGTTGGCCTTCTCTGCAACGAAGGGAACAGATAGAATTCTGTAATTCGTGGCTTGGAGGATGAAAAGGCTGTTTGTTGATGAGGCTGAGTGGCAGAAGAGGCAAGAGTTAAGGAGAGTGGTGGAAACATCTACTCTTTCTGTTAGAGTAAACGCATCCAGTGACGTGGGTAACAAGAGCGTGTGAGGTGCCCACAGCCATGGAAGCAAACATAGGAATAATAAATGACACGCTATGAAATTAAATACAATGGACTCTTTAAGGGCTGAGTGTTGTGGTGCCAAGCTCCTAGTGTAGGGCTGCTGACTTGACTCCTCAGCCAGCTCTACAATGAATGAACGCTCGAGGAAAAGGTTCAACCAACCATAAGCTCGAAGAATTTCAGTCGCTTCCCTCAGAGGTGCAATATGAGGATGTTCCAGAGCACGCAGGCTTGTGGATACTGATCCCTGCTCTGTGCTTGGCTGGTGGGGTGTGTTGTTTTGTTCTGCTTTGTCTTGTTTTTAAATACTGCTTCCTATGTGTAGAGTTTATGTGAAAATAGAAGCAGGGAAATCACCGTTGCCCTTAAACTGAAAAAGGGTGGGACCCCTTTTTTCTATTATTGGATAAACTGTTTCTTAAAATGCAAAATGGCTTCTCTTCTATGTTTAGCTAGCTTAGGTAGAACGAAGGAAGAGAGGAACAAAGGAAGGAAAGGTAGGGAGAGACACCCCAAAGGAGTGTATGCACAAACCAGTAGCTTCACTTTGGTTGGATTTATTTTATGTGATGGATTATCCATCACATAATATTTTTAATAATTCCCCTCTCTCATTACCCCTTGTTTGTGCTTTAGGTTTCTTTAAAATTAATCACTGTCATTCCAAAGTAAGCTTAAGCATTTACGTATCCTTGTGGTTGTAATAGGCCTAATAGTAATGATTTGCCTGTGAGACTGAAGAACCGATCTGAGAATCCAACAGAGTTGAGTTTTTTATTTTGAGAGAAATAGTTTGACTACAAGCAGTACTGGTAGAAGAGAGGGAAGTTCAGGCTCTGTTGTGCCTTCTGACAGAAGGGCTTCAGTGCAAGAGTCACTGGACAGTTTAACATTGGTGCTTTTTAGCTCCCATCTCCTTTTCTGTTTCTCACTGTCACTGCCCCTGAAATAAAGAATTTATTGTGCTGTGTTTGCAAGGAAAGAAACTATTGAGGCACAGTAGGTAGCAGGTCTATCTATAAGCAACTTTTCATGATGGCTACTTAATACAAGTTGACAGAGGCCACTGAGTAAGACATTCAGCCTTGAAAAATGTCTGTTGCTGGTCTCCTCAAACGTGGAAGAAGGCAGTGCAAGCAGCAAAGGCAGTATCTAGTACACCGAAAGCTGCACTGGCATGTTCTTAGACATGTCCCTGTGGGCACTGACGTGGGGAATGGACTGCAAAATGGCACCTTGCTGCTTGGCTGTAACAGCCCCCACATGTGTGCAGACCTATAACAGCTAATCTCCAGCAACAAGCTTTGTGCAGGTACTTACTTCTTATCTTTAGCCAATAGCTATGTAGAGGAGGCAGGAAGCGCTACCACAACATGTATGAAAGAGCTCGCTGCACTACCAGAGTGTTGCAGTTACCACAACTTAAGCAAGAGGACTCTGAAAGGCCCTTAGCATCTCATTCAGACTGTGGGTCTGCCTGCTGGCTCTGGGAACTGTGAACTTCCTTGGCTCACAGCTAATGACAAAAGAGGGAGCCTGGTTGCAAATGCTCAGCATAGTAATGTTTCAGTTGACTCTTAGAGGCAAAGCCCACAATTCCACTTTTTAGGCACTCTCTTGCTTTCTTCCACCAAAAAAAAAAAAAAAAACAAACAAACAAGTTTTGTTTTAGTGCAGATACTTTTCTGGTCAAGTGTTGCTAGCCCAAATAATTACAAGTCCTGCTGGATGGAAATTAAGGCAGTTTTCCATGCACGGATTTGGAAGGCTGATTTTACAGCTAATGAGAGAGTGAGCTATGAGGTTAACAGCCTGAGCAGAGCTTTAAGGAGGACATATCTTCATCCACCCTAAGTATCCTTGCCGTCTAGTCCCATGCATCTCTGGAAAAGAGGCTGTCAGTCATGCTAAAGTACGCCAAGCTGCCTAGAGGTTGTGATATGGAAAACCTTGGGTCTGCAGGGAAGAAAGGCAAGTGTCTTATTTCAGTGTTCCACCAAGCTGTCCCAGCCCCTCCGTCTGGCCTGAGAGGCCTGAATTTCAGAGTTTGTTCTGGATGGGGTTTTTTGTAGTGTGACCAGTTACGCAGAAAGTAACGATGAAAAATGGGAATGTCCCCTCCTTACTGGTTCACATTGGGTAAGCCGAAGTAGGCATTATGGCTACTGGATGCTCTGGATATACTCAGTCAGTTTTTGCAAGCACAATACTCTACGCAGCAGGGGTGGCAGGCAGGCAGCGAGCAGACCGACTAGGGCCCAGGCACTTCACACTCCTGCTCAAGATGCTGATGCGATCCATCAGTTTGCCCAAGGCTGGGATTCAAATGTAATGTAAACATGTGAGCGAGCGAGTGCTCTCTGGTCTGAGAACACTTTTTTTTTTTGTTTCAGCATAACTGTTCCATTTTAAGCAAATAGGAGATATTTGTGTATCCAGTTTTTTGTAGGCAGTTGGCAAAGTACTTTGTGAAACTGAGGCACAGCGGTTAACCTGCAACTTAGGAAGGAATCCAAATGCATGAATCCAAAAGAAGGAATTAGGAGGGTGGAAAAGGTGGGGAGGAAGTAAAAAAGGAAAAATGTGAAAATGAAGGTTAGAGCAAGAGATCCTAACTGAAGCTTTGGCCTGTGTGAATAAAATACTTCATTGTTCTGCACTGAGTGCATCAGCTCATTGCTGTGCCTGACATTTCAGACTGGACAAGTGAGTTGAAAAGAAAGTTTTCTGTCTCTGTATCTATTAAGAGCAACAAAAAGATAACTCTACATTGGCTAGAAGGACAATAAGGCCAGGCGTTGTTTGTTTGGATGATGTTCTTTTGTCTCTTGATTGAGTTTTGGGTTTTGGCTTGGCCAGTTTTATTTTTAGTTGGGGGGGATGTGAGGTGTGGGAGTGCTGCTCTGCTTTCCTGGGCATTACAAAAGTAATCATAGAAATATAATTTTAGGTCAGATGTTAAATGAGGACTTGATTTACCCCTTCTGTTTCTGATCCAGTGAAAGATGGATGTATTGTGTCACAAACACCATTTGAATTGCACAAAACCTCTGAGGTGCTCAGTGAGCATGTAGGGGGAGTTTAACAGAAGTGGAAACTCCCTTTTAATACATAGCAACCTTCTGTTTGGAGTCTGTGCAGTGAGATGCAACAGGTCATAGCTATGCTAAAAAACGGCATATCTGAGGTAATACTCTTTCGCTCAGCCCTGGGGAACACCCCTGAGATTAATGCATGCTGCTCCTGTGTTGTCAGACCACCCACCCTGTTTTGGAGCTATCATAGAAGGCAGATATGGTTAACGACAGTAACATTTATAGTGAAGCAGAGCAGGGATCCACTGACATATCCTGATCTTATTCCCCTGCCCTCTGAGTTTCTGGGGTTTTACAGGAGTGCTGAAATACCATTTTCTTTTGCTCTTTCTGGGAATGCAAACCACATCCCTTGATTTACCTTCAAGACCTATTAATACTTTGGGAAATTCCACCACACCCTAACTCGCAAAGTTTTCTGTGTATGTTTTACCCTCATAACCAGTTTCCTTTCCCCCCACCCAAGGAAGGGTGTGATCTAGTTCCATGACTTTAAAAGGCCTTTTCAAATCTGTCTGAGGGCTGTGTGCCTTCTGTGCAAGAGTAAATAGATCTCACTGTGATTAAACTGCAGTACATCAAAATCAAAAAGCAGATGGAACCTCTTTCCCTCAGGCAAGCAATTAAAAACTTAATGAAAGGAGATCGGATATCGGATGATAAAGCATGCAAACAATAGCCTTAGAGTAAATATGATCTCACTGTGATTAAACTGCAGTACATCAAAATCAAAAAGCAGATGGAAAACCTAACCTCTTTCCCTCAGGCAAGCAATTAAAAACTTAATGAAAGGAGATCGGATGTTGAATGCTTAAAAATTGAAGGAACAGAGAATAAAACCCTCCTCCCAAATTTAACCCTTCTCTGTGCAGCTCTGGGGAAACAATCACAACTCGATTGTCAAGAAACCATAGCCATGTAGACACAGGACCTCAGTATTGTCACCAAATTATTTCTGTCTGATGTCTTCAGCTTTGGAAAGTATGATTTTTTTGTTTGTTTGTTTTTGTCTTTAAGATTTAGAACTTAGCTTAACTGGGACATGCTCTTCTTCCCCCAAGTCTCTCCAAAAATTCTCCATAGAAGGGAAAGCCACCCTTCTCTGTCACTTTAGTGTCACCATCTGGGATACTACACAGCAGCCGCAACTTGGGACACCCTGAGAATCCAGCTTACTGAAGAAAAACAAGCTTGGGAATTCATGTTTCCAGGCTCCTGCCAGCCCTCAGCAGGCTGGTGGGGGGACAGGCAGCAAGCTGCCTGTGAATCAGACACACTTCCAGGGGAGCAGGGCCTGGCTGGCAAATGAGGCTTGCCAGGGTTGGTCAGGGTCTTCTCCATACCACAGGGCACTGGCCAAAAGTCAACAAGCCTCCCAGAACAACTCGATTTTGGGAAGCTGACATTTTCTAGGGAAGCATACCCCTGGAGAAGGGAGAGCGAGAGTGTGTGGGTGCGTTTTAACCAGTTATAGTTACTATGCTTAGTCTCAGGCTGAAATACAACTTTAACTGTATTATTGATCGCATGAGAGATTGGTTTGTGCAGTTTCTGGGCTGTGAACAAGATAAAGAAGTATAAGCAGGGAGAGAGAAAAAAGAGAAGATACCTGCTTGTAAACTAGGCCCTTCTATAACAATAAAAATTGGTTTATTACCCTAAGCATTTTAGCTGGATGTAAAGTCCATAGGATAAGGGCATTCATGATCCTACCTACTGCAAGCTGTATGTTAAACAGAGAGTGCACACTTCAAGTTGTTTTGTACTTAACCCTTTGGATCAAAAAACTCCTTTGAAAGAGAATCACTGAATTTTCAGGGTCTGTATTTTCCTCCCCCTGCCCTCAAATAAGCAGGACATTCATTGGAAGAATTGAGATTTACTCCTAGGATCCTTCAGCGTTTTCTGAGATTTGTTGTCACCAAATGAGTCACAGTATTGCTCCTGCTAAAAATTTCAACCTTGCTGTGAATGAGGCCTGCTTAAGAAAGGGCTTCTGATGCGCCGACTGCATTCCTGTAGAGTAAATCCATTCTTATTACTCTTCCTTTTCTGGGCAGGCTAATCCACTCTGACTGTGCATGAATTGTTTTTAAAACAAACACAAAAATAGAAAGGCGAGAATGGGCCTCATCCCTATAGAGAAAAAAAAATACACAATTTTTGTCATGCTATGCACTTGTGTTTCTAGGACTGCAAACTATAGCTTTAGCAGTCCTGTTTCTTGTCAAATGCAAGCTATGTCCAAATCTGCTGTGGAAAAATGAACTCCTTAAAATTAAGAGAGTTTCCACTACTGTAATGTCTAGACCAAAAGGCAAAAGAAAAAGGTCACTTGCCAAGAGCAGCCTGTGATAGACAGGTGGCAATATTTAAGGGCTGTACTCCTAGCTGCTATAAAGTGATCCAGCTTCACTGATACTGAGAGTTGCAGCCAGGAGTACCTCTAATGGCAGCTCTACTCAGCAGTAGCCCGACTTAACAAATACTGCTGAATACATGCCATAAATATTCTTTTGTAGTACAGTCCCAGAGGACTGTCTGATCAATCCTACTGAAGACCTAGCATAAAGCATCTTTCAGCAGTCAGAGTGCTGTTGTAACAGGTAAATGTCCATTGCTTTCCTGGACACAAAAATGAAAGGCGAGAATGGGCCTCATCCCTATAGAGAAAAAAAAAATACACAATTTTTGTCATGCTATGCACTTGTGTTTCTAGGACTGCAAACTATAGCTTTAGCAGTCCTGTTTCTTGTCAAATGCAAGCTATGTCCAAATCTGCTGTGGAAAAATGAACTCCTTAAAATTAAGAGAGTTTCCACTACTGTAATGTCTAGACCAAAAGGCAAAAGAAAAAGGTCACTTGCCAAGAGCAGCCTGTGATAGACAGGTGGCAATATTTAAGGGCTGTACTCCTAGCTGCTATAAAGTGATCCAGCTTCACTGATACTGAGAGTTGCAGCCAGGAGTACCTCTAATGGCAGCTCTACTCAGCAGTAGCCCGACTTAACAAATACTGCTGAATACATGCCATAAATATTCTTTTGTAGTACAGTCCCAGAGGACTGTCTGATCAATCCTACTGAAGACCTAGCATAAAGCATCTTTCAGCAGTCAGAGTGCTGTTGTAACAGGTAAATGTCCATTGCTTTCCTGGATGCTCAGAGAGCATGTATTGCATAAAGAAGCATCTTGAGAAGTGACTTGCACATTTATGATTCCAAACATCACTGAATGTGGGCTCCTGCAGAGGTGTGTCGACTTTAATGTCTCAAGACGTTCAGCTACTTGTCACCATCAAGTGCAGCCAGAAGCGGGAACAGTAGAAGATAAGGGTTCTCTACCATTGCTACAGCTAAGGCAGACACCTGTGCATGCTCCTCTTAAGTGCTTATGTTGCTTTAAAAATGAAATTAAACTCTAGATCTTAGAGACAAGCGGGTTCCTAACTGCTGTTGGTATGAATGGGATTTAAGTACATAAATGTTTGCGATAAGCTAGTCCAAAGAAAATAAGCAAAGCGAAAGTGACTTTACCTAGGCTCCTAAGTGACCTAAGCCCATCTATTGTATGCAAGTCATTCCCATGCCCCTAACATCTTTGATAACAGCAATATGACAAGGAGGAAGCCCTGTGCTCTAGTCATGGTTTTCTACTCTTTGTATGCACAGAGGCACAAGGCTGTTTGCTATTTCCTGATACTGAGGGAACATCCTCTTCTCCTGCACTTCTGTGCAAGAGCAGGACCTCATGCTTGGCCAAGGACTACCATGAGTGCAAGCTCTTTGTGAGAAGACAAATAGGTTTCTTGTCTCCTACTGTTTCTGAAGCTGGCCAAAGTAGCCAGTAGGCACACCCATTCCAGTAGTGGTGCATGGAGGTGTGTGACTCAGGAGAATTGCCTCATTCCAACTTTTATTTGGTTCACTAGGTGCACCTGGCCTTGCTGCAATGATTCTGGTATTTGTAATGGAGCACAGGCAGTTCAATAATATAAGCTTCTCCTGAGCCACCACACGTAGGAGTTCAATGTTCAGTGATAAGATATCAGTGCAAGTATAATCTTTTCTAAACCTGCTTGTTGCTGTGCTTGAGATCATAAGATTCCAAAGGTGAGTTTGTACGTGGTCTCATGAATTGTGGTCCAACGCTTAACGAGTTCACAATAACGCTTCATGAGACTTCTCCAAAGACTAGCCTGTATTCTGCAAAATGGTGGTTATCGGCTTAGAAGGGTACAGAACTCTCCTGAAATGTACTTTATGGAAACATCTTCTGCAAAGGAGAAATGAATGTCTTGCTATTAGGCAGTTCTCCTGCTCTCGGATCCGGTAGGATCGCTTCTGATCAGGTCTTTTGATAGTATGGCACTGTTTGGAATAACTAATGTTGGGTCAAGGTACCTCAAGGCAAACTAACAGTTTAATGTGACTGCAACCTCTAGCAGGACCTTAAAAGCACAAGCAAAACCCCCAGATTAGTATCCAATGCCTCTTGTACTATCTAGGGTCAAACTGAATTGGAACTACCAAAAATATAAGGAAGACTGTTCATGTGGCAGTTCTACTTCCCCATCATATACTAGGAACTACTGGAGAGAGACAGATTACACTACCAGTTTCTTGATGAAATAGACTTACAGCTACATTACTCATGAGCAGCTGTTAGCATAAACCCATAGAATTTTAGAAATCATGCAAAAAAACTGCACGGTGTTAGCTGTAACGCTTTGTGATGGCTCTTCCTCTGAAACAAGTCCTGTAACTTCCCTAAGCCTCAGCACCTCCATCTGTAAAACAGAATTAACGGCACCTTGCTATCCTACCAAGTCTTTGGAGGGCAAACAAATTCTATCGTGGGAGTTTCTCAAATACCCTAAGGTATTGAGGCACTTACCTCTACTAAGTATACAAATACATACTTGACCCAAAATTGGAGGCTTATAAGCAGTACATAAGTCTACAGGGGGGCAGGGGGACAGGCAGGAGGGGAAGGGGGGCACACAGAGGCCACAGTGGGGAAGAGTGGGAATCTGAAAATGACAGTGGCCCTCCAAGCTTTGGGTATGAGCCAGTCCTACTGCTACATCTCACTAGTGCTGCTGCTGATTTAGGCCTGACCCTGCCAGACTTCTGCCACCTCCCTTCCTTACACACACAGAGGAGAGAGAAAAATCACGAAACTTCCATTGCAAATTCACAACAGTAACAGAGACAGCACAAACTTGGACAGTTCTTCCCTTGTTGGTTTGTTCATCTAGTATTACCTTTTATAAGGTTTTACAGTTCCTATTTACTTCTAAGTTTGATTGTCACCCTGTGATCACTGATACACAAAAAAAAAAAAATAAAAAGAAAACAAAGAGGAGTGTGAGGAATAAACAAAACAGAGAGGATTTGGTTAGTAAAGTACAGGCAGTCCTTTTCCCTTGACATGGCCCGACACTTAGTCTTTCATTGCCAGGGTTACAAGCAGCTTTTCACAAGCATTTCTGGTTGGGAATATAGTATTTCTTCCTAGTGACACTATTTTGTTTGTCTTGGCATGCAGGCATTGTAATCAAGTCTATATATTACAGGACTGTGCCTTAGCACAAATGGCAGGCATTTCAAACCCTATTTACTTAGGTTTCTTCCTTGCCCAACAAATTGTCTAAAAATACATAATCAAGACCTCATACTTTACATCTACGTCATTCCTTTTGGCTTAAATGAGGTAAGGAATGTAGGTTGTTTTTTTTCCCTCTCCTCTTTCACTAACTGTTTGGATCTTTTAGTAAACAGATAAGCCCCCTTTTCTCCTTCCCCCTCTTTTTTGTCTTGCTTGTGAACAGCCAACAAGCTACAAAAGCCTTGTTATGATAATGTCTTCTCCCTTTTGCTTGTCACACTTCTATTGCCCGAAATAAGGGCATTGGAATTGCTGGCCAGATATATCCTCTCCATGTTCTTCTCTGATCATGGTAACCCACTGGTATTTCTGTTCCTACAGTGTACATTTTAGCTGTAACTGCTTCATCCTTGGAATCACAGTCTGGGTTTGGTTTCAGAAAGGGTTGATCCTACCTTCCGGATTACAGAATACTGGAATAGCAGCACCCTGTGAGAACTTGATGGGATGCAGTTTTGTGGTACATGGAGGTTTAGTGCAAAAGGATGCTGGTGGCAATACCCCAGTTCTTCGTATGGTGACAATACAACTGCACCCTACAGGAATTAGTTTCTGAAAGTAGCTTTTAGACAAGTAGGACTAAGAAATGCTCACAACCAACATACAAGTATTTGTTATGCTTAACATTACCTATGGCTCAGTTAGAGTAACTTTTGTGTTCTCCAATATTTAATTAGTACATGAATGGTAGAACAGGATCTAACTTGGGGTCAAATTTGTCTTTGCTTTAAACAGTCACATCTTCACTGAATTGCACACAGTGCACAAAAGATAGACAGAAGCGTAGAGACGTGCGTAAGGTAAATTCTGAACTTGCTGAAATCCACAGGGATTTTCCCACTGGCTTTCAGAGGACTCGGACTTGAGTATTATGTTGGAAGAATGTTTGAAGAGTGGGATGGACAATAAAAGAAACTTAGGTGAAAGAAAAGAGGGAACAAGTTTTCAAAACCTTTGAGCAAAAAAAGGGCAGACTGAGCAGCAGAAAGGATTTCTAGACCAGAAGTGATCTTGGGTTTAGTCACACTGAAAGTGAAGCCAGGAGTGATGGAAAGACGTACTCAGGGTCTCACACACGAGTCAGTTCCTGTTCTGTCCAACTGTTAGTACGCTAATTAAACTATAACAAGCATCTCAATCATTTCTTTAAATGAGGCTTTAAATGAGGACTATCACAATGAAAGTAAAGAATGACAGGCCCCAATATAAGACCAGGAGCAGTTAAATAGACCCAACTCTGCACCTGGAAGCTAAGCCACCTCTTAAGCAACGGTATGTCCCCAGACAGGCCATGAGCATGCTCTGTTCCTTTATTTTCTGTATACAATAAAAACTACAGGACTTTTGTTTTCCTATAGAAAATGAAAGAAAGAAAATACAAAAAGAAAGAAAATAACAGAGACTGAATGAGCAGGTATTTTCTTTATATAGGGATAAGAAATAGCTCTAAGGATGTTTGTCCTAGTTAAACAGTGTAAGTAACTACTTCACATTTCCCAGGAAAAGTAAACACCCTAGTCTGACAAGAAGGTTTTTGAGGCCAAAACCCTCATCTCTTTTTTTTTTTTTTTTTTTTTTTTTTAAATGGCTTGGTCTGTCTTTGTCTAGCTTTCTCTGTCTAGAATTACGTAATCACAAACCCAAACCAAAATGCTCATTCCAACCAGACAGGGCAAAGGAAACATTACAGAGCAGGAAAGCCTTCCCCCTTTTGAGCCACCTTATCGGTCCCTATTCTCGCAGTGCCACTGGGCTACATATGAAGCATGATCTTCTTGCAGTAGAGAAAGGCTAGATGGTGACATGAGAAGTCAGGAAGCTGTATAACTATGCAGGACCATTATTTTGCCACTGGGATACAAGTGTCGCTTAACCATGGGCAGTTGGAAAGCAGTTTATGAGCTCTGGACAGTGACACTGCTCTTTTACCCCCAAGAGCCTGATGTTTTGTGGCAAGAGCCGCAGCTGTTCTAAGCAGGTATAAAGTCTACCTGAACTGATTTGGGAGGGAATAGAAAGGGACAGGAGACTAATTTGATCTCAGACTTCAAATCAGTCAGTTGTTTGAGACAGAATTTAAAAAAAAAAAAAAGCCATCAGATCCAGATCAAAATTTTCAAACTCGGGGAGTATCTTTGTCTGTCTCTCTCTTACATAATTTCTTTTTCCTGGTTATTCTTAACCACCATGAGATGGAGAAACTGGCAGCAGATTTGAAAACTTAACTCTGAACTTTCCCAAAGGTTGGTTATCAGAGATCCTAAAAGCTTAAGCTGAGCTCAGAGATATAAAGAAAAGCACGAAAATCTGTGTATGTTTACCTAGGTATCACTCGCCTATCTCATTCTGCCCACGTTTAAGCCTTATACAATGTTATAGTTTCAGGGCTCTCTTACACTACACCACCTAAATTCAGTAAGAAGATGGACTTCACTTCCAAAGCAAGTTAGTCTCCAAGTATATAATGTGTGACATTTGGAAATCACCTTTTTATTGATGTTGAAGTTATTTTTGGCAGAGGAAGGAAAGTTTCCCTCCCCCCCTTTTTTTTTCCAATCACACAACATTACGGTATGTCTGTACAGTAATCTAATGCCCTATGGGCAATTCAGTACCTTGCCCAGACGTTTTTAAGTAGAGTAATATTAGGATGAAAGCCTCCACATTTGTGTCTTCTGAAAAAAACCCTCTGGTAAAAGGTTAAGCTAAAATCACTTATTTTATTTAATGTGGGAAAGGGGGATAGGCTACCCATTTTTTTAAATATACAGCTGTGTTTTGGTTTGGGTTTTTTTTTTCCCTTGCTTGTGACCCATCAAACAGACCGCCCTGAAAAACTGCACTGCGAGAACAAGACATTCACAAAGGGCTGGAAAACGGGTGAATTACATCTCGGGGAGAAGCAGCGATACCTGTCCCAAACCGATGCTGGGCATCGCGTACAAACCCGCCTTTCCCGGGATACGGGGCTCACACCGTTAGCCAGCGCCGGCGTAAGCGGGAGAGGCGCCGAGCCAGCGGCCGGGCACCCGCAGCGCCGGGGGTCGGGGGGAAAAGCCTCTTCTCCCCCCACGGCGAGCACCCCCAGAGCACCCGGGGGCTCTCCTCCAGCTTGCCCCCCTATCGCCGCCCCCTCGTTCCCTCCCCCCCGGGCACCTCCCTTGGGGGCTCGGTGCCTGGAG